>NC_135237.1:73026714-73304214 GCF_051348905.1 Ranitomeya variabilis | reverse complement strand
GAGATCAGAGGAGGCAGATAGATCCAGTCTATAGTGGCTATAAAAGAAGATGATGACCACATAGCTGCCTTACAGATTTGTTCAGACACATCTGCTCTTTCTGCCCAGGACATTACCATTGCTCTCAGAGCTCAGAGTGGGCTTTCAGGAGCTGCTCTTCCTGCCCCCACATAGGCCATCGCCTCTCTTATCCATCTGGATAGGGTTTCTTTTGAAACTCTCATTCCTCTCCTAGAACGCTGAAAGAAGATGAAAAGAGCAATATCCTTCCTCCAAGACGTTGTAGCTGTTATATAGTGAAGAAGGCACCTCCTAACATCTAAAGTGTGAAACGTCTCGACTATTCTTGGGGATAGGACAAGAATGGTAGAGATATCTCCTGTGACCTATGGAATTTGGATACCACTTTAAGTAAATAAGCTGGGTCATGTCTTAAAGATTATTCTATCACCCAAAACTAAGGTAAAGGGAGGGTCTGCAGATAAAGCCTGCATATCATTCACCCCGACGGCTGATGTTAAGGGCTACCAGCAGTATAGTCTTTAGGGTGATCAACTTTATGGACCCTAAATTTAGAAGCTGAAAGGGCACTTCCGTTAACGTATTTAGAACCAAATTTAAATCCCATGGAGGTGTTCTACCTACCGGGATCGGTCTGGATCTAACACACGCTTTAACAAACCTAGCTACCCATTGGTTACCCGCGAGGTTGTAATTGTATAACACACCTAGGGCTGAAATTTGCTCATGCCCTTTTTGAAGTTTTTCCAGGTTCTACCAAAAATCCTTGTGATTTACTTCCTACTACTCAATAAGACAGAGACCTGGATGGGAGAGAACCCTTTATTCTGTAGCAATGACCTCTTACGTTCCAGGCGGTTAAGTGCATCCCAGTCACCTGAAGATGGAATATGGGTCCCCAATTAGGGTTCTGGAATGCATGCCCTCAATTTAAATATGCGACCATGACCTGGAAGTCCGAGAGAATCTTTATATGGTGGTTTCATAGGAAGAGTATTAGAAGGTTTAGTGCATTCTCTACTGCATCAAGCTCCCACATATTTGGGGAGCCCTCTCTTTCTACCCATGACTATGTTCCCTGGACTAGATGACCACCCAGATGAGCCCCCCAGCCCCTGACTGGCGTCTGTGGTGACTACCCTGGTGATGTGAGGAACCCAAGGCACCCCCCTCCTGGAAGGATTCTATCTTTAACCACCAATAGAGTGAGTATCACTTCCTGAGGAAGCGGCAGTGTACCTTCCAGATAACCCTGTAAGAAATGTTAGCTTTCAAGTATATGCCACTAACTACCTCAAGTGGATCTGAGCCCATTTTACTACCGGGATACAGGTGGTGAGTGCCGTGCAGGACTGAAGGTTCCCCAGTCAAGGACAGGAAACCACTGATGTGGAGAGATGGGACACCTTTTTATCTTGAAGGTTTCCTGTCCTCATTGGTGCGGTTAGGGTGACAAAAATCGCCAGTGTTATGTTACCACCAATTTCTGCAGGGAGTTGACCAAATCTGTCCCCCACACATTTAGGTAAGTGGTGCTTCTGGTACCATCAGAAGCCACATCGTTTTTGTTTGTTTTTGTCCCAGTGTCCTCATTAGATACAATCTGTGCAATTAACTAATATTGGACAAGAAAATTTTCAAAAAAGATTACACAGCCATTTCAGAGTAGGTACACTAACCTCATCAGGTCTAAGATCTATTTAACAATATATGCAGTTTGTATTGTGAAATGTGGCAACTGATCAGGTGTAATTGATTTACACAGTTTCATGCTACATTTTAATGCAAATGTTATTGGGTCAAACTGGTTTAGGTGTTAGGTGGATGTAGGGGGTGAAGAAATGTGACAGGCTATATTTTGTAACTTGTCAATTCTAAACAAAAATTCCATAGTAAAACATTGGATTACGTGAAAGCAGAACATCACACTCCTTATAGTTGTAAAATATTTTTTATTTGTAAATGCTGATCTTCTAAACCTGTTTCCACAAATTCCAAAACCCATAACACTCTGTATACTCCAAAAAAAAAAATCATTTTTTGCCAACATTAGATACTATTTTACAGGACAGGAAAAAAAATGAACTGTAGGACAAATACTGGTAGGATGTTGGGATATATTACAAGAAAAATATTCAAGAAACAATTTCATACAGCTATTTATCAAGAGAAAAATATATACAATTGATTTCTTCTGTACGATAAAAAATACATCATGCCATATACATTACAAGTTCAAGACTGTGTGACTGAATAGATCAAGAGCATACAGTCCACTTTCATTGTGCACACAAATAAAAAGCTTTTTTTTCTTCTTCTTTTTTTTTATATTCAGCCCGTGAAGTGTCAGTACCGAAATTTGCAGTACAAGAATAAGTGGGAGAAAAAAAAAAAGTTGATTTGCAAAATTAAGATTCTACAAGCAAACTTAAAATGTATCTTTTTTTTTTTTTTTTTTAAGAAATGTAAACAAAAACAATTCATACATTTTTTTTTTTTAAATTAATTTTTCCAAACCCTATCATTAAAGTCCTGGAAGTCAATTACTCTAATAATAAATTCTATTTTTTATTATTTTACCCTTAGTACAAATGAAATAATAGTTAAAGAATTGTCTTCTTCTGCTTAACATGATCCTTTATATACCATGATATAAGCTAACTGATGACCTAAACCTGACTTCTTATATATATTTTTTTATATATATATATTTTCTTTTTTGCTGAAAATAAAATGTAAAATACAAAAAGTAAAAAGAGGAAAAACAAAAACAGCCCTCCTTTGGGTAGATGTAGCAGTTATTCACAGTTATCACGAATTATAAGCACAAAAAACCTGACTTGCAAAAGAAAAGAACAGGGATGTTACAATATGATTCAAATGTGGGGCAAAAAACAAACTAGTAATGTTAATAATATTAGAGATGAGACACACCAGCTCACCGAGAAAATGTATAACAAAGACCACAGTAACTTCCTGTTTTAAACAAAAATACATCCCCTTTACCCAGTTTTCATTATTAACTAAAAATACGTTTTGTCTTACAAAAAAAAAAAATAAAAAAATAAAAATCACACTGTAACATCCCCATCTTAAATTCTGAAAAATTAGCACCCAAACTGCTGTGGAGTCTGGTAGCATTTGGTCAATCACTATTTTTATACTGTATTATATCTTCAAAATATTTACAGGTCTGTACAAAGTAACATAATTTTGTTAATTCTGCAGGTAACAGCAGCAGCTTGGCTTTCTTCTATTTCTTTTAAAAAATAGCTTCATTCAGTTATCCAATAATAAATACAAAATGTTTCTCTTATATTACAGAAATAAAAAAAAAACTACAATAAACTGACTCATGGAATCAAGTATTTTAAATGTATTTTAGTGCAAGTTATTTTCCCTTAGCTCTATCCCTAAGGAAGTCATTTCAGTACATTCCTTGTTCAGTGGTGTCTACGTTTATTTTATTTAGTTTTCTTTATTAGAGGGCCTGCCCCTTTTTCATATAAGGCTGTGGCCAGCACATTGGGCATCTTGCTTCGCTGGTGATCTCAGTCTTACATTCATGTGTTTGCCCACCTGCTGACGCGCTTCTTGACCCAGTGAATTTATTTTTTTTCTTCAGCAAGCTCCAAGCAGAAGCGGTGAACTCTACAACCAGCTGCCCCCCTTCATCACGCTTTGTGGAGGTCCGACAGCCTAGTCTGCCAGTGGTCTCCTCTCTCGGCAGCAACGAATGTCACTCCCCAAGTAGATTCTTCACTTGAAGACAAGCGTGTCATTTTGACAGCATTTTAATATCACATCTCAGGGACAAGTACAAACTTGGAGAAGCAAGGAATGCATTCAGTTCATCCATTTCCGGCAGTTTACGGCACCACAGTGGCAGGGGATCTTGTGCTGGTCGTCTTCAAAATCAAACTTATAGTCATAACAAAGCTGCAAAGACAGACATGTTGTTATGTTACAGATTACCAGAGCCACTCATTCTCCAGGACAGTAAAATAGCAAGAATGTACGGAAAGAAAGTGAGAAAATCCTAGCTTCTCCTCCGATGAGGATTCTGGTACAAGTCAATACCGAGGGCAACCTAGAAGGCCAATTTTCTTTTTTGCTATTTTTTTTCCCCTTTCATCATAGGGTAATATGCAGCTTTTACTGACCGTGGAAACATACCCTTATTGTCGGTACACGTCCCCTCGAAAATATAAAGTGCTGCGGAATATGTTGGCGCTATAGAAATAAAATTCTAAGTGGGTTGAAATGGTGAAAAAAATTAAAGCAATTCTGGGCATGTTTTGTTTCATACGGCATTCATTGTGCGGTACAGCGGACATGGCAGCTTTATTTTTTTTTTATAAATATTCTATTGATTTTAGATTCAGAACTTTGTAAAACCAATAAATGCTGTTTGTGTCACAATTTAAGTCTGAACTTTTTTAAATTTGTTTCCATCAATGGAGCTGTATGAGGGTTTTCTTTTTTGTCGGACGAGTGTTGATATTTTGTTTGATATCATTTTGCAGAAAGAGGGAGATCGTGTGTTGTTTTTTTTTTTTACTGTTAACCCCCTTCAACACCCGGGCCATTTTTTTTGTCATTTTTTGCTCCCCTTCCTCCCAGAGTACAAGTTTATTATTTTGGGTCAAAATGGCCATGTGAGGGCTTGATTTTTGCGCGACAAGTTGTACTTTTGAATGACACCATTGCATTTACCAAATAACACTGGAAAATTGGAAAAAAAATTCCAAGTGCGGTGAAATTGCAAAAAAAGTGCAACTGAACAATTTTTTTATTTTTTTTTATCATGTTCACTAAATGCTAAAACTGACATTATGATTTCTCCAGGTCATTACGGGTTCAAAGATACCAACAGTGGCGTAACTACCACGGTCGCAGAGGTTGCCGCTGCGACCGGGCCCGGCGGGTTAGGGGCCCGGCAGGTCAGTGGCACCCACCACCATGTTGCAGCGCTCCCTCTCCCATCATTCCCCTCTGCCTCTGACACTGCGGGTACGTGATGACATCACTTCATCGCGCACCCACTGTGTGCGGGGCCCAGGCAGTGCAGCATCTGCAAAGGTGATGGTGGCTGCCATATTGGCAAAGCCTGTGGCGGCTGCTAGGACCGGGAACAGGCGGCTCCGGAGCTGGTGGGGGGCACGTGGACCGAGCCGCCCAGGAGGGGAATGCCGCAGTGGCTCAGCCATGTGGAGGATCCAGGGATGAACATGGAGGTGTACGGGACCGACGGAAGTGAGATGTGTCTGCTGCCCGTGTGTCGCCGTCCTTGTCCCCCAGCGTCCCCGACCCCCTGTGACTCCAGCCCCGTTTCCTCCCTGCTCTCCCGTGCCCCATGTCCTAGTAGGTCCCCAGGTTCAGGTCATTGTGTTCCTCCGGGCCCCCGTACAAGCCTTGTTCCTCCTCCCCTGGTCCCCCAATGCTCCCCATCTCCCATGCCGAGTCCTCCTGCACCCCCATGTATTCCCTGCCCCTTGTCCCCGTTTGACTCGTCTGCCCTGCTCTCAAGTCTCCCCTGTCCCCTTTCTCACCGTGTGTTCCCCATCTACCCTGTCCTTGTAATCCCTGTGCCCCCTTCTTCCCTCCTCCCAAGTCTCCCCCCCGCCCCCTTGCAGCCCTGTCTCCCCTTGCATTCTTATCTACTCTGCCCTCGGAGTCCCCTTGTGTCCTCTTGTGCCCTTCTCCCCTTCCTCCTAGTCCCCATGAGTCCCCTTGTGCTTGTGTCCCTTGATCCGTGTGTAGCCTTGTGTCAGTCTCCCTTGCCCACTAGTCCCTGTGTTAGTCCCTGTGTGTCCCCTTGAGCCGGTCTCCCTTGTCCCCCCTTATGCTTGTGTCCCTTGTCCCCGTGTGTCCCCTTTTGTCAGTCTCCATTGCCCACTAGTCCCCTTGTATCAATCTCCCTTGCCCACTAGTCCCCGTTTGTCCCCTTGTGTCAGTCTCCCTTGCCCACTAATCCCTGTGTCCCCTTGTGCCAGTCTCCCTTGTCCACTAGTCCCCGTGTGCCCCTTGTGTCAGTCTTCCTTGTCCACTAGTCCCCGTATGCCCCTTGTGTCAGTCTTCCTTGCCCACTAGTCCCCGTGTGCCCCTTGTGTCAGTCTTCCTTGCCCATTAGTCCCCGTGTGCCCCTTGTGTCAGTCTCCCTTGCCCACTAGTCCCTATGTGTCCCCTTGTGTCAGTCTCCCTTGCCCACTAGTCCCCTTGTAACCTTCTCCCCTGCCTCCTAGCCCCCATGTGTCCCCTTGTGCTTGTCTTCCTTGCTCCATAGCCCCCCTATGTTACCCTTGTGCCTGTCTCCTCTAGCCCCCTTGTGCCCTCTCCCCTGCCTCCTCGTCACCATTTGCTCGTGTCTTTCTCACTGCCCCTGTATGGAGGGGCTGCATTATACTATGAGGGGGGGCTGCATTATATTCTATGGGGGTTACATTGAATTGTATGGCAGGGCTGCAGTATACTCTGTGGGGTGGCTGCATTATACTCTGTGGGGTGGCTGCATTATACTCTGTGGGGTGGCTGCATTATACTATATGTGGGCTGCCATTATACTGAATCGAGGACTATGGAGAATATATTATACTATATGAAGAACTATGGGGTGCATTATATTGTGGGAAGTGAATTGTGCGACATGGATGACGATGGTGGTGCATTATACTATATGGAGCACTATGAGGAGTGTATTATACTATATGGAGGACTGAGCAGTGTATTTAATATATGGAGGACTATGTGGATTGTATAATACTAAATGGAGGACTGAGGAGTGTATTATACTATATGGAGGACTATGAGGGGTGCATTATACTATATGGAGCACTATGAGCAGTGTATTATACAATATGGAGGACTGAGGAGTGTATTATACTATATGGAGGACTGAGCAGTGTATTATACTATATGGAGGACTGAGCAGTGTATTATACTATATGGAGCACTATGAGGAGTGTATTATGCTATATGGAGCATTATGAGGAGTGTTTTAATATATGGTGGACTATGAGGAGTGTATTATACTATATGGAGGACTATGGGGAGTGTATTATACTATAAGGAGGACTATGGGGAGTGTGTTATACTATAAAGAGGACTATGGGGAGTGTATTATACTATAAGGAGGACTATGGGGGTGCATTATACTTCTTATATGGATCCCCATGACTTCTATGTTAGCCCCTGATGAGTATAATGGTTTATTTTCTTTTATACATTACATAACAATGGTAGTACAGGGGACAAATATATCCCAGGATGGGGCACCGGATAGTTATGCAACTGAATTTTAAAGTTTGCACCGGGGCCCATAACTTTGCAGTTACGCCACTGGATACCAAACATGTGTAAAATCTCAATGCTCGTTAAAAAATAAATAAATAATTGCTCCATTTTCCAAGACACGGAGCGTCTCCATTTCTTGGGATCTGGGGCTCCGTGAGGGCTTATTTTTGCAGCCCCTGCTAATCTTTTTATTGATACTATTATTTTGGGGTAGAAATTATATTTTGATCAACTTGTATTGAATTTTATTGCACTGTTGCATCGACCAAATAAAATTCTTGCATTTTGATTTTTTTCTTGTTACGCCGTTTACCAAATGGATGAATCCTTTTAACACGACGGCACTCATAGTAGATCGACAATGACAAACATGGGGGTCTGATGCAGACCCTGGTTGTCATTCCAACCCATCGGCACCCCGCAATCATGTGACAGGTGCCAATGGACGAGGTTAGTGATGCGCTTCTGGCTCAAACATGTTACATGCCAATGTCAGATTACAAGCGGCATTTAACATTTTAACAGCTGCGTATGAATCGCGATTCCACCAACGGCTGTTAGGGACACATGTCAGCTGATCAGATTATGATATGTCATGTCCTTAAGGGGTTAAGCTTATGAGTTAAGGGGTTGGCAATAGCAAATACCCATATTTTGTATTTTTGAATTGGAAAAACAGGTGTGTTTGCACATAAAATGTATGCTTATGCAATCTCACTACGTCTGCACACAGGACACCGGATCCAGTCTGTGGTTCAGCGGCCGGACACCTACAGATCGTACATTTATTATCCATCCTGTGATTGGAGCAACTGCTTTAAACTTGTTTAACAATTTAGTTTCCTGGGTTATGAATAATCACAAATGTGTATTCCTTGTACATTATCTCACACAAGAAATAAAATCATAATTAAACTGTAATATTACTTATATATAAACACATACCTCTATACGAGAAAAAAAAAAAAAAGATTACAAATAGAATAGAACCTTGAAATTACCTCTTCACCCTTTTGTATCCTCCGGTTGGAGCTGATTATTATCTTATGCCCCTTCTCAAATGTCACTACCTCAGCCACACAGTTAGGAGCACATGAATGGTTGATATACCTGAAAAAGAAAAAAAAGTCACAACTGCACTACAAGCAGTGAACACAATAACTTCCCGCTCATAAAAGGCCTTCGGGTGGCCCAAGAATGCCATTCCCTATGGAGCTACTGCCATAAATCGAGGCTGCGATCCTTCGATCAAAAGCTTGGCATATAATTATAGAGGTTACCTAGTCAAGATGATGACAGCAGAGAAACACTACAGGATTCAACCCAATAATAAATCAGAAGTGCCGCACTATTATACTAAGCCAGGTCTATATGTCTTGATTAAAGATCATCACAATGTACCCATGAAATCCTGCTCTGCATCCTCAGATACTTCGGTAATGAATTAGGCACTTGCAGTTCAGTGTTTCAGAAAGAAGAAAGCAAGATAAGACAATGGCGCATTTTACTAAAACTGATAACTTTGGAAAGGCTGAACTAGAATACTACCACCACCACAAAGGTTTTTTTTTATTTTAAGTAAATTTGAAAGAAGTTAAATGGCTAAGCAGAGCTGATAAAGCGGCCCCTCTGTATCCCTTCTGAATAGTCAGTGGTCTTAAAACACATCTTTGTGTAACAGCTCTGTTGTCTTACAAGCCTCCTGGTTATGCCAATCCCTCAGAAGACTGAAGGCACATTTTGTACCCACCTTGCAGGTCCTCCAGTCAAAGTTGCATCAATCACATGTTCATTATCAATACGAAACATATATACACCACGATTCTGGAATGAAAGTATTAGAGAAGGTCGCATCGTTAGTTTCCATCTTACGGCTTCTACTTTCCATGAGTAACTGAAAATAGTAAAGTCATCCAGCAGATGGTACCTGTGACTCGTACGACTTCTCTTTTCTATTGGCTACTTCATTGCGAATTATGGTTCCAATGTATTCAATCACCATAGTGTGCTTTTCAATGTCTCTAGCAGCATATAACCCCAGACCCTAAAAATTGAAAAACACTCAGAATAAGATCATGGCATTGATGTACATCCATTACAAATGCATCATAATATACTAGAAAATTGATGGGTGCTTTTTAAGATGGAAACAGACTCAGATTACAGTTGTGTGGAAAAAGTGTTTGACCCCCTCCAGATTTCCTATTCTTTTGCATGTTTGTCACACTAAAATGTTTCAGATCAACAAACACATGTAAATATTAGACAAAGATAACGCAAGTAAACACTAAATGCAGTTTTTAAATGAAGGTTTTTATTATTAAAGGAAAAAAGAAATCCAAACCTACAGGGCCCTGTGTGAAAAAGTGATTGCTCCCTAAACCTAATAACTGGTTGGGCCACCCTTAGCAGCACCATATGCAATCATTTGTTTGCAATTACTGGTATTGAGTCTTTTACAACGCCCTGAAAAAATATTGGCTCACTCATCTTTGCAGAATTGTTATAATTGAGCCACAATGGAGGGTTTCCGAGCAAGAACCGCCTTTTTAAAGGTCTTGCCATGGCATATCAATCAGATTAAGGTCAGGACTTTGATTAGGCCACTCCAAAGTCTTAATTTTATTTTTCTTAAATGATTCAGAGTTGGACTTGCTGGTGTGTTTTGGATCATTGTCCTGCTGCAGAACCCAAGTGCACCTCAGCTTGAGGTCATGAACAAATGGCAGGACATTTTCCTTCAGGAATTTTTGGTTCACAGCAGAAATCATAGTTCTATTTACCACAGCAAGTCTCAAAACAGCCCCAGACCCATCACAGTACCACCACCATATTTTACTGTTGGTATGATGTTCCTTTTCTGAAATGCCATGTTACTTCTACGCCAAATGTAATGGGACATACACCTTCCAAAACGTTTGTCTTATCAGTTCATTTGTCTAATACTTACATTGTTTGGTGATCTGAAACACTTATTAACTGTGACAAACCTGCAAAAGAATAAGACGACTGGAAGGGGGCAAACACTTTTACACAACTGTATATCTATGGGGTGTTGGAGTATCGGTGATCGCTTCTTGTAAGGTCACATTCACACAACAGTATTTATAAGACACAATCAGGAGAGGAAGAATCAGAGACAAAGTACAACAGTAACATCAGCAGCACTTCTGTATTATGACCCACATTTGGCTTACAAACACCAAGGTGAAATACACCAACCTGAATTCGAGACCTGGCCAGGTACACATTGGATTTCCATTCAGTCTTCATCTTCCGGTACTGAGAGGATTTGGAGTGGACGAATTGCTTGCTGTAGGGCGCGTTCAGTTCCCCAGTGACTGTGCTCTGGAAGGACTTTGAAGTGCTGGTGCTGTTTAACGTGTGAGGCCTGTTCATGTTCACATAGCAAAAAAAAATGAACAGAAAACTGAAGATTACTTGCACCCAAGAAGTTCTCTACAAAGATACCCTGGGCTAATTTAAGCCAAGCAGGCAAGGACAACACAGCAGTTGTTAAGGGTACATACGTATACAGCCAAAGACAACAGGGTTTGTAAGCAACACACAGGAGCACAGAGCAGCACAGTTGCTGTAAACCCTCGGCTGTACAATGTGAAATGAAAGGAAAATACCTTAACACAAACCTCTTGACATGATTGCTCATTTTGGGCTCAGAGCGGGCGCAGCCTGAGGGATTGATGGCCAGAGGGAGCTGCATCAGAGGGTTTCGGCCGTAACGGAAAGTGTAACTCTCACAGGCTTCCACTCCAGGTAGCTGAGCAATGAAAAAACAACAATAAGCCCACCACATAATTACATTAACATATACAACAATTAAAATGCCATTGTGAAAAATGCTAAAAATGTTTACTAATCAAGTGAATGCAGACAATAGATATTTAATAAAAAACACAAAAATCCTTTCTGCAGTTTTATTCACTGTTGGCGGTGTCTGTATGTGAGTGTTAGCAGCACCACCTGGCAGCTTTTGCTATGAAATGGTGTGGTCCACATGAGTGCAATATAATGCCAAGTATTTTCTGCTCTTACCGATTCTGCTATTCTTGTAACAGCTGAAACTGTTAAACCAAAAAGATCTTCCCCCTTCAGGTACACTGGGAAGAGCCTGAGAATTTCTGAACCCTTCCGACAGTTTGCAACAGGCTCCAAGATTTTGTCCCAAACACCTAAGAAAAAAACCCCAGGTTGTCAACAATTAATGCGAAGGTAAAAGACATCCCTCAAAATAATTGAGACAAGAAACCCCCCATGCCCTCATTCCATTTAGGAGACTCGTTAAGCAACTTTACGCATTCAGCACCAATGAAAGGAAGAAAGAAAATGACAATGGTCTGTGTCCCCCAATGAGGCGTAGGAGAAATAAGGTTTTAACCCAAGTTTAGTGGATTAAGGCGACCCTCCACCTGGGACTGAACATTGTCCATACATTTTATATATAGTGACACTCCAGGGTGCCAGTGTCACTTTTCAGTGGCTTTAATACCATTGGCGTTTTTATAATACTTTAGCTATCAAGCCATTAATCAGGTCTCGTGGCTTCTGCTCAACTCTGCAGCTCATCACCAAGTGATTGTGTCACGGGGGGACAATTAAGGTAGCCTGCTCCCGGGTACCCTATCAAACCACTTAAAGGGAATTTCTCAGTAGGATCAACCCTTACGCCGTCTATATGGGTATGTAGGTCATAGAAAGCTGAATAAAATTATACCTTGATATCAGCAATCCGATGTCATATTTCTGAGAGATCCACATTTTTCACAGTATGTTAATGAGCTGTTAAGATCTATGTGCTTGACATAGATCTCACTGAGAAGGTCTCCTGAGCTTATTTTAAATGAAAGGTGGCATTACCACTTTGAGACATGTCGATCAGGAGAGCAGATTGTCAGTCATTACAAATTGCAAATGGTAATGTCCCCTTTAATTTAAAATAAGCTCTGGAGGCAGATTCTCAGGAGATCTGTGTCTGGCCCATACATTTTAACTGTTCATTAACAGAGAAAAAATTAGATATTTCTGTAGTAAGAGCACAGATCACATTTATAAAGGTATAATTTTATTCAGCTTCCTATGACCTATATGCCCATGCAGATCACTTAGGAGGGTTGATACCACTGACTGGTTCCCTTTAAGTATTGCAATCCCTACAGAACATGGCAAGAGTATAACTGCAGAGATCAGAGCCAGTTTACATTGTGAAAACACAGACATAAAAGAGAAGGTCACCTGATAAGATCCCTCCTTAAATCTGACATCTCCCTCTCCGTGGGTGGCACCATAATAACACCTAGGCAGCAGGCACTCTGTCTGGGTGTTATATTTGACACCAATCTCTCCTTCACCTCCTATATACAAATATACAATCTCTTGCCCGCTCTTGTTAAGGCCCCGTCTCACATAACGATTTACCAACGATCACGACCAGCGATACGACCTGGCCGTGATCGTTGGTAAGTCGTCGTGTGGTCGCTGGGGAGCTGTCACACAGACAGCTCTCTCCAGCGACCAACGATCAGGGGAACGACTTCGGCATCGTTGAAACTGTCTTCAACGATGCTGAAGTCCCCCTGCAGCACCCGGGTAACCAGGGTAAACATCGGGTTACTAAGTGCAGGGCCGCGCTTAGTAACCCGATGTTTACCCTGGTTACCAAAAAAAACAAACAGTACATACTCGCCTTTCGGTGTCCCTTGCCGTCTGCTTCCTGCTCTGACTGAGCCGCCGTACAGTGAGAGCGCAGCGGTGACGTCACTGCTGTGATCTGCTCTCACTGTACGGCGGCTCAGTCAGAGCAGGAAGCAGACGGCAAGGGACACCGAAAGGCGAGTATGTACTGTTTGTTTTTTTTGGTAACCAGGGTAAACATCGGGTTACTAAGCGCGGCCCTGCGCTTAGTAACCCGATGTTTACCCTGGTTACCAGTGAAGACATCGCTGGATCGGTGTCACACACACCGATTCAGCGATGTCAGCGGGACCTCAACGACCAAAAAAAGGTCCAGGCCATTCCGACACGACCAGCGATCTCACAGCAGGGGCCTGATCGCTGGTACGTGTCACACATAGCGATATCGCTACTGAGGTCGCTGTTGCGTCACAAAACTAGTGACTCAGCAGCGATCTCGCTAGCGATCTCGCTATGTGAGACGGGGCCTTTACTTGCACCTAAAGAACATCTCTAGAATCTGCTCCTTTCTCACCATGGAAACAAAGACCCTCACTGTTGCCCTGATTCACTGCCACCTGGACTACTGTAATGATCTATTAATTGGCCTCCCCCCCACTCGACTTTCCCCTCTCCAGTCCATCCTTAATACAGCAGCCAGGGTGGTCTATCTGGGTTGTCGGAAGAGTCCACTCTGTGCCAGTCACTGCACTGGTTGCCCATACTCGCTCCTTACGCTCTGCAAGCGACTTTTCACTAACCTCTGCACTAATCCGCACCTCCCACTCCTGGCACCAAGACTTCTCCCGAGTTACGCCAACGCTCTGGAATGCTCTACCTCAAGAAATTAGGACTATCCACAACTTACACAGTTGCAGGCGCTCCCTCAAAACATCTGTTCAGAGCATGTGTGTGACCCATTCACTATCTGAGAATAACCCTCCATCAAACTCCACCGCACCCAATAGCACCACAAATACTGGCTGGTGACCACCTCATGCAGCTTTCATTTAGCCCCCATCTTTAATCTATCCCCCATTTCTCAAGATGGACAGACCATCATTATAAATAACCCCCCGTATTTTGTCTACCCCCACCGCATTGCAGATTGTAAGCTCTCACGAGCAGGGTCATCTTATTATATTTTAAACGTTGTTACTTATGACTTGTGTATGAACTGTTAAACTATAAAGTGCTTCGGAATATGTTGGCACTATATAAAGATTATTATAAAAACTTAAATAGAGAAAAATAACTAAGGCGGCTAAAAAGGCAATACATTTATGAAAAGTAATTTTGAAAAAGTGGCATAAAAATTGCTAAATTCTCCCTATTGGTCGTACCTTTTGGCGTATTTTCTGTCAGGACCAGGTCTTCGTGTCCCTGTTCATGGGCTCTGATGACAAATAAGGGCAACCCATCTTTCTCCTCGATGGAGCAGAGGTACCGGCAGCGCCTGTTGGGGTACCGCATACTCCAGTATAACCTGCTGGCTTCAAAGCCTACTGGGAAAAGGGCAGTCGCAGAGTGAAAGTCCTGCATTTGCTGTGGTAGCAACTGACCAATTGCATGGAAGATCAAGCTGCCAACACGGAAAGTGTGGTCGCGTTCCCCACGCTGCACTATGCTGGCTATCTGCCGCACCTCATCACGCTGAACGTAAACTCTACGAAAGACTGCAAAGTAAGTCAGTTCTTGCTCATGAGCTCCCTTTGGCTTGTGCATGGGGCAAAGCATAGTTTTGTCTTTAAAGAACATGCATTGTGCTTTTATTGCACAGGTGAAGTGATAGATATTGGTGCACCGTAACCTGTGGCAGCCACTTGTGGCTCCCGTTTTATGACAAAAGATACACTTCATCTGCAGTCCGCGTCTCAAAGCAAGTTCTACATTAATTAAGGCACCAGCCTGTGTCTCATAGACTTCGGTAGACCAAAGAGCACAGTTTAGATGGACCCAAAGGTCAAGGTCAAGGTTGAGCAGCCTTGCAGGCCCATCCGTCATTCCATCACCTTCTTCATGGCAGAAACAACATTTTCTAAAATCTTTGGGCAGAGGATCTGGCTTTAGAGAGGTTCCTAGTCTTTTCAAAAATTCATCTATGTCATCCTCGCATTGAGGTTTAAAAGGCATCTTGGGAATAACAATTTGAATATTCCATTTCTTCCACTTCATCCCTTTCCACCGCTTGCCGAAAGGCCGAGAATCATCCAGACCACAATGCACCATTCTCGGCCGAGGTTTTAACTTCACCGTGACTTTCAGCTCATCCGGCTTTGCCTCAACCTTCGCAGTTTCAAAAGCAGCGGGTGGAAATGAAATCGGAGGAGACGACGGAGGTGAAAACTTGTCCTGCAGCAGCGGAAGGCAATGAACGTCCAGGGTAGAAGTGTTGTTACTGTACTGATGACATGACTTTGGTTGCGTTTCCTTTACAGATGGAGATGTTAAGGAACAATCCGGGGGCTAAAAAATAAATCACATTAATGCAATAAAGACATTGCTAAATCTTCATTCACAATGTCAGCAGAAATCTACAATTGCCCCACAAAACTGTCTGCACCAACAACGCTCAATATTCGCCTTACAATCCCCTACTACGCCTTATTGTATCTGCTCCTGCAACTAGAGTGCAAAGTTACAAGTCAGAGGACGTCACACGCCGGGCGATGGGGTGTGGATCGGGCTCAGCTCCCGCTATGCAGTCTGAAAAATAAGAACCGCTGCAGTTACAGACACTTCATGTTTCATTTAATGTTGTGGGGGAGTCAATCAAAAAGGTTGTATGTACCCTAAAATAGTGCAAGGTAAAAAAAACAGCTGTAGTCCGCCCAGCAAAATGTTGAGCACTTTTACAGCTCTACTAATGAAAGAATATAATGAAAATATAATGACGGGGATAAGATTTTTGAGACACAAATTTTTATGTATTTTTTTTTTATTTTAAGTAAAACATAAAATAAAGAAAAGTATTTGTGTGTGTGTATATATATATATATGTATATATATATATATATATATATATATATATATATATATATATATATATATATATATATATATATATATATATATATATATATATACATATATACACACACACACTGTGGTTTGCAAAAGTATTCAGACCATGTGATAGATTGCACACAAATGGACATCCAGTCACTAAGCATGTGACTTATGACAGTAATTCCTTGCACCAGAATTTTAGGGGCTTTACTGCAAAAGGGGTGAATACAAATGCACATGCCAATTGATAAGTTATTTGATCCCATAAATTTAAGCCTATCTTTTTCTCACTTCACCAATTTAAGATTATTTAGTGCTGATGTATCGCATACAAATCGGATTACAAAAAATATTTAAACCCAGGTTGTAATGTAACAAAATGAGTAAAAAGCCAAAAGGGTGAATACTTTTGCAAGCTAGTGTATTTGTTAAGTTAGGAAGGCTACTTAACTACCAATGGCCTTAATACACTGTATAAAGATATAAAAGGGAACCGGTGAGTAAAATCAGCTGCCTTCCTGCCTGCAGATGGTTTACAGCAATTAGTAAGGTTAAGAGGTGCTGCTCCTGGGAGGAGGCAGACGTTTTTTAAATTACATAGAACATTAGAAATTAATTCTGGCAATAGATTTATACTGCCAGAACCACGGACAGCCTGAATCAAACACTAGCTCTACCATTGCAGCAATGTATGATTTTACTCTGAAAAGCTGGCTGGGGTCTGTCTCTGATGCCCTGTGGGTTTCTCTCTGCTCCCCAGAACTGACAGATCTCTCCTTAGACACTCATAGGTGTCAATCTAAGGTCTCCTTCACACATCCTGGTGATTTTTGGTACTGGAAAAATCAGTACTGGTGAGATACGTACCCCGTGTTTGCGTGCCATGCGTAAGGAATGAAATGCAGTACAGAAATTAAAGAGTGATATGTATTAAAGATGTTCAAAGATAGAGATAGTTATGAGGAACATGATAGACCGATAGAAATATGTCAGTTTGCTATATAATCAGTGCTTTGTATGCGTTTTTTCTGCTCTTGTTTTTTTATTATAGTCTTTATTGCCTTTGACTATGGGGTTAGTAATTGGGGTGTTTTATAGACACCTCTCCATTACTAACCCCTGAGCTTGATGTCAGCAGCCATAAAACAGCTGACATCAACCTCAATCCTATTACCCTACTTGCCACAGCACCAGAGTAAAGGTACCGTTACACTAAACGACTTACCAACGATCACGGCCAGCGATACGACCTGGCCGTGATCGTTGGTAAGTCGTTGTGTGGTCGCTGGGGAGCTGTCACACAGACAGCTCTCTCCAGCGACCAACGATCAGGGGAACGACTTCGGCATCGTTGAAACTGTCTTCAACGATGCCGAAGTCCCCCTGCAGCACCCGGGTAACCAGGGTAAACATCGGGTTACTAAGCGCTTAGTAACCCGATATTTACCCTGGTTACCATTGTAAAAGTAAAAAAACCCCAAAACACTACATACTCACATTAGTCACGTCCCCCGCCGGCGTCCACAGGGTTAAAACTGCTTTCAGCAAGAGCGCGGCTATTGCACGCGCTGCTGCCGAGAGCTTCCCTGCACTGCATGTGTCAGCGCCGGCAGTAACGTCACCGCTGTGCTCTGCTTTACGGGCGGCGCTGACATTCAGTGCAGGGAAGCTCTCGGCAGCAGCGTGTGCATATTAGCAGCGCTCTTGCCGAAAGGAGATTTTTGTGTACTCACCGTAAAATCTTTTTCTCCGAGTCATCATTGGGGGACACAGGACGAATGGGTGTTATGCTGCTGCCACCAGGAGGACACTAAGTTAAACACACACAAAAGATTAACTCCTCCCCTGCAGTATACACCCACAGGCTGGACAATCCAGAGCCAGTTCGGTAACAAAGCAGTAGGAGTAAACCAGTTAACAAAAAACAGAAAACATGTCATAGTCAAAACACAGACTGAAAAGAACAGTCGAGCCAACTAGGCTAACAGGGAGGGTGCTGTGTCCCCCAATGATGACTCGGAGAAAAAGATTTTACGGTGAGTACACAAAAATCTCCTTTTCTCCTACGTATCATTGGGGGACACAGGACGAATGGGACGTCCCAAAGCAGTCCCTGGGTGGGTAACCAAAAGTTATAAATGCTGTGCGTGCCTACGAGCTACAGATGAGACACAGCCGCTTGTAGGATTCGCCTACCGACGGAAGCATCTGCCGAGGCCTGAAAATGCACATGGTAGTGTTTCGTGAACGTATGAAGACTGGACCATGTAGCAGCCTTGCAGACCTGTGCTGCCGATGCCTGGTGCCGGATGGCCCAGGACGCGCCGACCGACCGGGTAGAATGAGCCTTGATCCCCGGAGGTGCGGCGTGACCCTTGACACGGTAGGACTCTTGGATGGCGGAACGAATCCACTTGGCAATGGAGGCCTTGGAAGCGGGAAGTCCCTTCCGTGGCCCTTCCGGAAGAACGAACAAGGCGTCTGACCTACGGAGAGACGCAGTCCTGGAGACGTAACGTCTGAGACCCCTCACTAAGTCCAGAGTGTGGAGCGCCCTTTCCGTGCGGTGGGAAGGAGCAGGGCACAGTGAGGGAAGGACAATCTCCTCATTAAGATGGAAGGAGGAAACGACCTTCGGAAGAAAAGTCGGACATGTCCGCAGAACCACCTTGTCCTGGTGGAACACGAGGAAAGGAGGCCGGCACGACAGAGCTGCCAGCTCAGAGACACGTCTAATAGACGTGACAGCCACGAGGAAGGCAATCTTCCAAGACAAGAACAGCAAAGACACTTCATGCAAGGGCTCAAAGGGGGGCTCCTGAAGAGCACAGAGAACTAGGTTCAGGTCCCATGGTTCCAAGGGCATCTTGTACGGCGGAACCATATGAGAAACACCCTGGATGAAGGTCCTGACCTGCAGCCTGTTTGCAATCCTTCTCTGAAAAAGAACCGAGAGAGCCGAAATTTGGCCTTTAAGAGAGCTGAGGGAAAGACCCAAGTCCACTCCTGATTGGAGGAATTCCAAAATGTGAGGGATAGAAAAGCGGAGGGGGAAACGTCCCCGCTTCCTGCACCAGGCGAAGTATGCCTTCCAGGCGCGGTGGTAGATGCGCATAGAGGAAGGCTTGCGTGCGCGGAGCATGGTAGATATCACCGTCTGGGGCAACCCTTTCTGCCTCAGTACCCAGGACTCAACGGCCACGCCGTTAAACACAGGGCCTCTGAGTTCGGGTGGTAAATGGGCCCTTGAGACAGGAGGTCTGCGCGGCTCGGCAGCCTCCAAGGTACGTCTGAGACCAGTTGAACCATCTCGGCATACCATGTCCTGCGCGGCCAGTCCGGAGCGATGAGAATTACTGGAATCCGTTCTGCCTTGATCTTCCTGATCACCTTTGCCAGAAGAGGGATTGGGGGAAAGATGTATGGGAGTCTGAAACCCTGCCATGAGAGAACGAGAGCGTCGGCTCCGAAGGCTGAGGGGTCGTGAGACCTGGCCATGAAGACAGGAACCTGGCAATTGAAGCGAGATGCCATTAGGTCCACGTCCGGGGTCCCCCATCGAGAGCATATCTGGTAAAAGATTGCGGGATGGAGAGACCACTCTCCGGGATCGAGGCTGTGGCGACTTAGAAAGTCCGCTTCCCAGTTTTCCACGCCCGGGATGAAGACTGCTGAGAGTATGGAATAATTCGTCTCGGCCCAGCGGAGAATGAGCGTCACCTCGGCCATGGCCGCTTTGCTGCGAGTGCCCCCTTGGCGGTTGATGTAGGCTACCGCAGTGGCGTTGTCGGACTGGACTCTGACCGCACGGCCGGAGAGGAACGGCTGAAAATGATGGAGAGCCAGTCTGATTGCCCGAATCTCTAGTATGTTGATGGGCAGCTGGGACTCCTGCGGAGACCAGCGACCCTGAGTCGAGTGGCGCTGGAACACTGCACCCCAGCCGAAGAGACTGGCGTCCGTTGTGACAACCAGCCAGTGCACCGGAAGGAAGGACTTCCCCCGAGTCAGGGAGGACCTCTTGGTCCACCACCTGAGGGACTGTCGGATTGGGCGAGAGAGAAGGAGACGGCGGTCGAGCGAGGCAGGATTCCTGTCCCATACTGCCAGAATGGCGTGTTGTAAGGGACGAAGGTGGAAAACCGCAAAGGGCACTGCCTCCATTGCCGCCACCATCCTGCCGAGAACCTTCATGGAGAAGCGTAGGGAGTGAAAGCGAGGTTGAGTAAGCTTCCGGACTTCTCTCTGTAGAGTGGATACCTTTCCCGGAGGTAAAAGTACTAAACCCTGAGAGGAGTCTAGGATCATTCCCAGGTAGGATATGGTTTGGGCCGGGACTAGGGAAGATTTTTTGAAATTGATTTTCCAGCCCAGGCGCAAAAAAGTATTTATCGTGATGTCTACCGCCTCTGAGCAGGACCGGAAAGAGGAGCCTTTTATGAGAATGTCGTCCAAGTAGGGCAACACCACTATGCCCCGAGCATGCAGAATGGCCACGGCAGCTGCCATGACCTTGGTGAACACCCGAGGAGCGGTGGCCAGCCCGAAAGGTAGGGCGACGAACTGAAAATGGTGCCCCTGGACCGCGAAGCGGAGAAAACGCTGATGAGACGGTAGAATGGGGATGTGCAGGTAAGCGTCTTGAACATCTAGAGATGCAAGGAACTCGCCCTCTTCCAGAGAGGCAATTACCGAGCGGAGGGACTCCATACGGAATTGACGTACACGGACGTACTTGTTGAGAAGCTTGAGGTCCAATATTGGACGTACTGAGCCGTCCTTCTTTGGTACAATGAAAAGATTGGAATAAAAACCTTGGTACCTCTCGTTCTGGGGCACCGGAATGATGACCCCGTCTTCCCATAGCGATCTTATGGCCTGAAAATACTGACGGACCCTTGCTCTGGGAGGAGGGGACTGGAAGAAACGAGCTGGGGGAAGAGAGACAAACTCTATGTTGTAGCCGAAGGACACCAGATCGCGGACCCATCGGTCGGGAACTACCGAGAGCCACGCGTCCCGAAAGAGGAGTAGGCGGCCGCCAACTCTGTCTGTGTCCTTTGGCGTTTGCCAAAAGTCATTGAGGTGGAGACCTGTTAGGTCTGGGTCCTCGGGATCCCTGTTGTCTGGGTCTGCCTCTCCAAGAGGGAGAAGGTTTGTAAGACGGCTGGGAGGCCCTGTCCCTGCGCTGACCTCTCCCGACGCCGGGAGGCGCGGAGGAAGGATTGGACCAATTGGAGCCGAAACGGAAATATCGGCCTCGGCCCTGTTGGATGCGAAAGGGACGAAAGGTTCGTTGTTGGGGAAGGAATTTGCTCTTTCCCCCTGTGGAGTCTGCGATTATTTTATCTAGTTTGTCCCCAAAAAGGCGTTCGCCCTGGTATGGAAGGGACGTGAGAGATTTTTTGGAACCTGAGTCCGCTTTCCAGTCCCTGAGCCAAAGGGATCTGCGGATGGTGACAGCATTGGCCGCTGCCTGTGAGGCACAGTTGGCCGCGTCTAAGGAAGCGGAAACTACAAAGTCCCCCGCTCTGGCAATCTGGGTGGCCAGGTGTGAAACCTCGGGGGGTAGGTCGGCGTGAAGTGCTGTAGAGGCTAAAGACTCAGCCCAATGGGTCATGGCTTTTGCAACCCATGTGGCGGCAAACGAGGGGAAGAGAGAAGCCGAAGAAGCTTCAAAAGCCGAGCGAGCCATCTGTTCGATTTGTCTATCAGAGGGATGCTTAATGGACGCGCCCTCGGAGGAGGATAGAACCGCCTTAGTGGCTAGCCGCGACACTGGCGGGTCCACGGAGGGTGACTGAGACCACTCCTTAGCAAGGTCCTGAGCAAACGGATACTTCAATTGCATAGCCTTTTGCCCTGAGAAGCGTTTATCCGGACGGACTCTATGGAGATCGACAATGTCCTTGAATTGAGGATGCATAGGAAAAAATCTATGAGCCTTAGTTGTTCGCCCGAATGACACGGGATGAACCGCCTTGGACGGGGTTTCCTCCTCTAACTGTAGCGTCTGACTTACAGAGTCTATGAGAGAATCTAGGGTCTCTTGGTCGTGACGATACTCTGGGGAACAGGACACGCTGGATGCGTCGTCCAGAAAGGATTCCCTGCTATGAGCTGGAGATGAGTGACGAGAGACTTCGCTCTCTGAGCCGGAGGGCTGATCACGGACCGGAGATATTACCCTGGACCTCTTTCTAGATGAGTGAGGGCTTCTGGAAACGGTACGACCTCTAGGCCGAGAGGGGTTCTTAGGTCGCGTTGCATCATCCGTGGAAGTGCCCTGGGTAAGGGACGGCTCACGGAGGGACTGTATCGTCCTTTCCAAGGATGCCACAGAACGAGCAAGGGAGGACGCCCATGCGGGGGTACTAGGCTCAGTACATTCCGGGTCAGAGGCCGGAGTATCCTGTGCTGCAGACATTTCGCAGGCGGAGCACAGCGGGGTAGTGTGACCTCGGGGTAGAGATACCTTGCAGGAGGTGCACACAGCAAAAATAACAGAGTGGGTCTTTCCAGTCCGTCTTTGCTTAGACTGTGACATCTTTTCCCTTAAGTGAGTGTACTGGTAGGGGAAGAGACAATCGTAGTGAGTGCGTCTCACCAAGTTCAGCGATGCTTGGCAGGGAGATCCTGAGGTCCTGTGCGCTGTGGTGCTGCAGAGCCGCCAGCGCACTTCCTGGTCCAAGATGGCCGCCGAGATGTGGAAAGGGCGCTTCTCGGGAACGAGAGGCGCCCAGAGAGAGAGAGGGGGCGTGTCGTGGGCGGGCGGTGGATTCCCTGCAATGCGCGTCAGAACGCTGCCGTTGTAGCGCCGCCCTCCTTGTATGAAGGAGGGCGAATGATCGCCCGCGTTAGAGTCCGGCCCAGGGCCGGTAAACTGTGCCATCGCTCTAACAGAGCGCCGGATTGCCCGCCATGCTCCCATTATAAGGCTGCCCCGCGGCTGCAGCGCCGCAATAGAAAGGGGATAAGGGATCCCTGAACAGGCGTCCTCTGACAGCTCGTCGGCCCCCGCACTTACCTTGTGCGATAGGGCCGATGCTCCATCCACCTTCACCTTAGTAGGGAGAGGGTGGAGAGCTTCTGCCGCCGTGCAACATCCGCTATCTTCAGTGGTGGTGCAGTGGGCGGCTGCACGGACGCCATATCATTAGTCCGGCTGTGCCCTGGCTCCAGGAGACTTAGGTGGATGATTAGTCCCCGTGGTCGCCTGAAAAGGAGGGAGGGAGATCGGAACGCTGAGGAACCGTCGCCACACTGGAAAGTGAGCCAGGGCTGGCATCCATCGTCGCGGGAAAGGATACAGGAGGAACGCTCCGTGTACTTGCCCGTTGTTGGTTCGGGAGAGATCAGAGCTGAAAATTTGCCTGTCGCTCCCTTCCGTTAAAAATCAAAAAAATTGGTGGGGTCCTGAGGACCCAAGTGCCTCCTGAGACACTAAGTAAGAACTGGCTCTGGATTGTCCAGCCTGTGGGTGTATACTGCAGGGGAGGAGTTAATCTTTTGTGTGTGTTTAACTTAGTGTCCTCCTGGTGGCAGCAGCATAACACTCATTCGTCCTGTGTCCCCCAATGATACGTAGGAGAAAAGCAATTTTAACCCTGTGGACGCCGGGGGATGTGTCAGACATCAGAATGTGAGTATATACTGTTTTTTTTTTTTAACTTTTACAATGGTAACCAGGGTAAATATCGGGTTACTAAGTGTGGCCCTGCACTTAGTAACCCGATATTTACCCTGGTTACAAGTGAAGACATCGCTGGATCGGCGTCACACACGCCGATCCAGTGATGACAGCGGGTGATCAGCGACCAAAAAAAGGTCCTGATAATTCCCATCGACCAACGATCTCCCAGCAGGGGCCTGATCGTTGGTCGCTGTCACACATAACGAGATCGTTAGCGGGATCGTTGCTACGTCACCAAAAGCGTGACATTGCAACGATATCGTTAACGATATCGTTATGTGTGACTCAGCCTTAAGTGGGAAGAGCGGAGGCTAAGCACCAGGTTTGGCGCATCTTATGGATGCTCCATTTCTGGGGCGGCTAAGGGTTGATGTTGGTAGCCATGAAGGGGGGCCAATGTCCATGGCCCCTTCCTAGGCTATTATCAGCCCAGAGCTGTCTGTTTAGACTTTGCTGGTTATAAATTATAGGTGGACTCTACTACTTTTTTTCTGGGTTCCCTATTAAACCAACCAGTAAAGGCTAAGCAAAAGCTGTGAGGTGTTATTAATAAGCTTGGGAACCCTTTGGGATTTTGGCCCCTTCCCCAGATTGTTAACACCAGCCCCCAGCAGTCAGCTTTCCCTCTGCTGTTTATCAAAATTACATGGGAGCCCAAGACATAAAAAATAATAATTTTTTTTTTTAATATGGGTGCTGAATAGAACTCCCATCATTGTCGCCTGGTCGAGTTGATCTCAGGGAGACCAGTTGACAATGATGAGAGCTGCCCTCCGCAACCAGCGCCTTGGAACAGCGCAAACTGTACCATTTTTCCCAGGCGCCGGTATGTGCCACACTGACGATACACAGATGTTATCCGTGTGCAGCACGCATTTTTTTTCCATGGTGCATGTGAAAAACTGACATGTCTGCGTATTTGACACACGGTCCATGTGAGAAACCCGACATGTGTGCATCACCATTGAATACAATGGGTGTGTGTGTCCCCGTATTTGCGCTCCTTTAAAAAACACTGCATACAGACACAAAAAACAGACATGTGAAGGGGCCTAAAGGAGCATGGCAGGTAGCATCTGCTTGGACCTGATTTGGAATAGTCATCCGAGCCACAATCTCTTACCAGTTTTTCAAAGTATGATTGATGCCGCAGCATTTCAGAGAACACACACAGCTGCAATATTGAATCCCGTGTCTGATTTAGGCTGTCTGTGATTTGGGCAGCATGACTACTGCCAAGATCTCTTTAGGAAAGGGTTGTATGTGATTAGAAAACCATGTGTGCCTTCTCCCAGGAGCAGCACCACTCTTGTACATGGCATGTGTTATTGGTGATCAACCTCACTGAATACTGTAAACCATCTATAGACAAGAATGCTACTCTATCAGTCAGAAAGCAGACAAGGTTCTCTCATTTTAGACATAGCCAATGCGATATTAAGCTGCAGACATTACCTTCATCCCGTTGCTCTTTGCCTGTGCGGCAGAATGCAGCATGAAGCAGTTGTTGCTGCAGAAAACAAGTTCACCATCCATGCGTCCAGGGCTGGTGAGGCGCTCCTGTCAATGAGAAATATCACTAGTTAGTTTCTAGACAAGTCATCTTTATTGCCCAGACTTCCAACCAATACCCAACAGTGGTTTAAGGAAAGACACGTCTTAAAAAATGCTTTTGTGTTATGTTCTTGCAGCTAATTTTAGTGATGACACCGTCATTTGCCTATTGCTGATAACTTTCTGCCACTCTGCACAGTTAACATGTATTGGTATAGGAAGAATATTAGATACCTGTTTGGGAAAGCTTAAATCTTTCATAGTTTTTCGCACCCCATTTCCAAACACCACAACCTTGCAATGGCAGCACCATGATTGCCTAAGAGACGGAGGATTGCCCATAGGTGGGTGGTGAGGTCTGTACGCTGGCATACCTAGGGAGGGGGAAACCAATAGAGATCACACAATCCTGCTATAGATTATTCACTGCTAAACATTAATAGACATCAGTTATATCTGTGTGTGCACAGTACCCAGAAGACACAGTATTGAAGGGAATCTGACAGCAGGATTTCACACCTCTAAGTATTTATACATGTATGTGGCTCTTTCAAAGACAAGTCCAGCAATAGCTTTACATGGTTATTCTGTTCCTGTATATAAAAAATAGAATATGGTGGCGCAAAAAATGTCACAAAACCAGCTACCCGCAGCGACACCAACAGGCTTCCACAAACAGCCTGTAAGAAAATACTGTGAAAAAAGATTTGTGTATATACTTGGGTATATACTGGTACGTGCTGGGTAGTGGCAAGAGTAGGAGAAAACACGAGCACAAACTCCCATGAATATAATGCTGGCAATATAGCCCAGAAGGGTTAACAATTATGGTGTATTAAAATCCGTTATCCCTACCTTTGCTGGTAAATTCGCATAAACAAGAGGACTGTAGTGATAACAGTTCACCAAATGAGGAGGCTGAAGCGATGTATGCGTTCTTCTCCTATTGGATCCAGGTAATAATACGTGTGTCCGAGCTTGTGGCTGCCCCGGCCGGTAGCAGCCACCTGGAACTAACCTTCTGTAAAGAGCGGGGGTCCAGCGTGACCGGCGCCGCGTGTGGTATAAGCGGTGATCCGGATAGTGCGCAGGACCTGTGTGACGTAAGTTGTCACGTGACCGCTTACAGAAGCCGAGGTGAGTACGGGGTGCGAGAAGGATCAAAAACCAACGCGTTTCGGAGGAAACTTCCTCCTTCCTCAGGGTTAATCCGTGCCCCGTACTGGTGATCCTTATATAGCCTGACCCCTTGTTAGTTGATTACTGAAAACCGAACAGTTCCACTCCAGCGTTAAGACCTCTTGGTATAATGGTATCAAGAATGAAAATCCATTTAGTTTCCAATCTGGACATAGCTTTAATGTAATCCCCCCCTCTCCAATGTTGTTGTACCGTAGCTATGCCTTGTATCTTCATCTGCTCCATTTGTCCACTATGGTAATCTATAAAATGTTGGGAAAGTGGATGTCCCATAAACTTCTTTTTGATATTGCAGATATGTTCACCAATCCTGACTTTTAGTGATCGTTTGGTCCTCCCCACATATAATTTTCCACAGGGGCACTCTATGGTATAGACTACCCCTGTGGTTGAACATGTAATGAAATCCTGGATCAAGATTTATTTTTCCCCTCTTATGATACATGTGCCCTTTTTAGTGAGCGCCTGTTTGCATACATTGCACTTTCCACAAGGAAAAAAACCTTTTAATTTAGTGTGAGAAAGTGAGTTGAACTGAGTGGGGTTTGTCTTGAACTGTGGGGGCAATCATATTTCCCAAATTTTGAGATCTTGTATATACAAAGCGAGGTTGATTGGTTATTTTCTCACCCAGGATTTTATCATTTTTTAGAATGTGCCAGTGTTTTCTGACAATTTTACGAAAAATGTTTGAATTAGTGTTGAATTTGGTGATAATGGGAATAATATTCATATTTTCTTTTTCTTTTTCTTTGGGTGTTGGATTGATGAGGTCCTTTCTTGGTTTTAATAAGGCTAGCTTTTTTGATGTCTCTAAGGTTGCTTCATCATAACCTTTCTCCAAAAAATTTTTTGTCAATTTTTTAGCTTCAATTTCAAAGTCCTGGGGTTTGGAGCAGTTCCGATGGATCCTAATGAATTGACTTTTTGGAATATTCAGCAGCCAGCTGGGGAGGTGACAACTATCTAGTGGAATATAGCTATTTATATCGGTGGGTTTTGTAAAAGTACTTGTTTGAATTTTAGAGTCCTCAATAAAAATATTTAAATCTAAAAAGTGAATTTGAGTGGGACTGGTGGTGGAAGTAAAATTTAAAAAATATTGATTTTTATTGATATCTATTAAAAACTGATTCAAAGAATCCATACCACCAGACCAGATAAAAATGACGTCATCTATAAAACGC
This sequence comes from Ranitomeya variabilis, assembly GCF_051348905.1. NCBI lineage: Eukaryota > Metazoa > Chordata > Amphibia > Anura > Dendrobatidae > Ranitomeya > Ranitomeya variabilis. The sequence continues at coordinate 73,276,569 of NC_135237.1, read as the reverse complement.
CGCCAGAGGACCAGGCCCGCGCGCAGCCGCCCCCCGGGGTGGATGAATTGTTCCTCCCAACCCCCTACGTACAGGTTGGCATAGCTGGGCGCGAACCTGGTCCCCATAGCGGTACCCCACTGCTGGGAGTAGTAGTCCTCCTTAAATAAAAAATAGTTGTGGGTTAAAATGAACCACATAAGTTCACCTAAAAACTCAATTTGTTCTGAAGGTATATTAGAAAATTTATTTAAAAAGTGTTTAGCAGTTTTACAGCCTCTCTTGTGATCAATGACTGTATATAACGAGGTTATATCAAGGGTACCAATAATGTACCCATTACGCCATTCTACCTCCTGTAGAAGTTGCAAGACGTGTGTGCTATCTTTCAAATGGGATGGTAAGGATGGAACAATAGTTTGTAAGTGAGAGTCTACCAACTTAGACATATTTGCCGTTAAGCACTGGATACCCGACACAATTGGTCTGCCGGGAGGATTAGTAGTGTCCTTGAGTATTTTAGGTAAATAATAGAACACCGCCAATCTAGGGGGTCCATAATTCATGAATTCGAATTCATATTTATTAATAAATCCCATATAAAGACCCTTTTTTGTTAGGATCTTCATTTCTTTAATATAATCCTCAGTGAGATTGCCCCTAAGTTTTTTATAGGTGCGGGAATCACCAAGTAGGCGGGCTGCTTCCTTTTGATAAGCTTCTTGATCCAAGATTACCCCCCCCCCTTTATCTGCTGGACGAATAACCAATTGTTTATTATTTTGTAAGGAGATAATGGCTGTCCGTTCTTTATTAGTCAAATTAAATTTATATCTGTCACATTTTTTATCACTTAATTTTCTAATCTCATCTGTTACCATAGTCTGAAAGGTATTCATATGTTCCGAATATTCTTGCACTGGATGAAATTTAGACCGATTCCTCAAATTGGTATGGACATATGGATTTTCTATGACAGATTCTGCATTTTTAATCTCAGGATTTTTTATATAGTACCTTTGTAATGCTAATTTCCTCATAAAGAGTTTTATCCCAATATAGGCTTCAAATTTATTAAACCCACTGGATGGGGCAAATTTTAGACCCTTATGTAACAGTGACAGTTCATCCTCCCTTAATTGATGTTTACTCAGGTTAAAGATGGTAGGTTTTTCTGTCACACAGTTATTTACTTGCTTTTTCTTTTTGGCGAGTTTCCCGCTTCTACAACCCCTTTTCCCTGTTTTCTTCCGGTTACATGAAAAAAAGGATGTTTAGCATTAGTTTTACCATTTCTATTGGTATGACTATTCTTCCTGCAATTCTGATCAGGTGGGCCTCTATTGGGTGTAGGTCTATCCCTATTAGATGTTTGTCTATCATTTATTGGGGAATCATTTGAACACCCTGGAGATGATCGAACCATTTCGTCCAAAATTTGGAAACGATTGTGGGTTGTTATAGAGGTGGATGGAATACTTGACTGGCTTGGAGGCTGAATTTCTGGGGTATAGGTTGGAGAATGAGGGTGACTAATGTCAATGTGTCCCTCATTAGAAATGGTTGCCCTAAAGGGGGAGGGGTAGGATGTATGGAAAATCTTTCCAAAATAGAGCTGGATTCAAGAATACTGCCTTCAATTTGATCTATAGTCTCAAAATCCAATTCATCTTGAGGGGGGGGAATCCCTAAATGTACAAACCGGAACGGCATCCCTCCCAAATTGTTTCTTTTTTCTTTCAATAATTTCCATTTCTTTATTTTTAATTCTCATGCGAATGCTATCGGAGATTTTAATAATTTCTGGATAATTCCTATATGGTTTAATGGTTTCAAAGAGTTTAGAAATGGAGTTTTTATTTTTCATTAACTGATTTCTCCTTTTATCAATAATAAACTCCACTGCCTGTTTTGAAAATGATCTAAACATAGCATTCCATTGAATTAAAGTATCTGGGTCCCCTATATCCCCCGAAAGTGCTTTGAAAACCTTTAGGCCTCTAGGAATACAGTCGTATGTAATATAGCGCTCCAGCGTGGCCACCTCCCACATATCTCGCATCTCCTTTAGGAGTAGCTGTTCCAATGTTTTGAGTGATTCTTTGATGTGAGTAATATTTTCTTTTGTAGAACTAGAGTTATTTGTATACTGAGATGAATTAAAAAATCTTTGGATATTTGAAATCCTATCTTTTCTGTCCGTCCAGAGATCACACATATTGACTGACACTGCTGCCAAACCAAAACAATGTGGAAACAAAGAGGTATATAAAAAATAGAATATGGTGGCGCAAAAAATGTCACAAAACCAGCTACCCGCAGCGACACCAACAGGCTTCCACAAACAGCCTGTAAGAAAATACTGTGAAAAAAGATTTGTGTATATACTTGGGTATATACTGGTACGCGCTGGGTAGTGGCAAGAGTAGGAGAAAACACGAGCACAAACTCCCACGAATATAATGCTGGCAATATAGCCCAGAAGGGTTAACAATTATGGTGTATTAAAATCCGTTATCCCTACCTTTGCTGGTAAATTCGCATAAACAAGAGGACTGTAGTGATAACAGTTCACCAAATGAGGAGGCTGAAGCGATGTATGCGTTCTTCTCCTATTGGATCCAGGTAATAATACGTGTGTCCGAGCTTGTGGCTGCCCCGGCCGGTAGCAGCCACCTGGAACTAACCTTCTGTAAAGAGCGGGGGTCCAGCGTGACCGGCGCCGCGTGTGGTATAAGCGGTGATCCGGATAGTGCGCAGGACCTGTGTGACGTAAGTTGTCACGTGACCGCTTACAGAAGCCGAGGTGAGTACGGGGTGCGAGAAGGATCAAAAACCAACGCGTTTCGGAGGAAACTTCCTCCTTCCTCAGGGTTAATCCGTGCCCCGTACTGGTGATCCTTATATAGCCTGACCCCTTGTTAGTTGATTACTGAAAACCGAACAGTTCCACTCCAGCGTTAAGACCTCTTGGTATAATGGTATCAAGAATGAAAATCCATTTAGTTTCCAATCTGGACATAGCTTTAATGTAATCCCCCCCTCTCCAATGTTGTTGTACCGTAGCTATGCCTTGTATCTTCATCTGCTCCGTTCCTGTGTTACTGAGAAATTGGAGTTTGAATGGATATGTAAATGAGGCTGAAGATCTATTTGTAGATCTGAAGCTTTTGTCACTCCAGCTCTATTTCCTGCCCAGTGCCGCCGCCTTTGCTACATGCAGGATGTATGACAGCCTCATTTGTATATTAATACATACAAATACCGATTTCTCAGTAACAGAGGAAAAGATCGACTATGTATTGCTGGATTTGTCTATGCGCAGATAAATAGTTTAAAAGTGTGAAATCCTGTAGATAAGATTCCCATTAAAAGGTTATTCCCAACTCTGCCTTTCACTGCTTTTATGTGCCGGCCACCAGAAATAGGGCTACGAAAACAGCAAAGTGCAGCTGCGTTACGCTGTTTGTGTAACTCTCAAACAAATGAGAGTTACAGAAAGAACGTCACAAATCTGCGCTCTGGAGTTACGCCAGCCGCGCAGCTCAGATTTTAAAGCCGTTTCTTTAACGGATATTTTTTTCTATGGGAGTCAAGCTAATAACATAGTGCAGCTGCGCTCCACTGTTCTCTTAGGCCCCATTCCTGGTGGTCAGCACCTAGAAGCCATTCTTCCTCTGTTAGCCATAACAACAAAAATGATAAAAATACATAGAGGATGGAAAAAGAAAAGTGTCCACACAGAATGGGGCTCATAGACTTGACCCAGACATATGACTTAGTTGAGAAAAATATGTACCTAAAAGGTCAGGCTGATTTACATAATCACATGGAAGCCATATTTTTAGTCTATATTGTCATCGCCACATAATGTGGGACGTTCTAAGACGTTGTGCCTGTTCCAAATTATATTGTAAATTTCAAATACGAGCATGGAAGAGCCACTAATACATTAAGAATCAAAGCAGATTTCTCCTTATTCCGTACCTTGGTCAGGGGCTTTATAGCTTATCAGTATTCATGTATAGTAACAATATAATTGGCTCATCTTATCTCTAAATATGTGGGCTGGCATTAGCATACATACTTCTAATTGGCTAAATTAACACTGTTGACACCCAGTCCGTGGTCTAGGTGTCCTCCTAGCCTCCAAGTTTAGTATCTCTCACTTATGTTTTTTCTAAGTTACACAAAGACATCCCTTAGCCGCCTTATCTGATCTATCTGATCATGGACTCCATCTTGGAAGGAAAGAAATACATTAAGAAAGAAACTAAAATTAAGTCAGGTTAGATAAAATATAAATCCTGCTCTCACAATACTACGGCCATAAGCCTCAACCTCATCACGGGTTTCGCCATCTGAACCAACAGTATAACTTATTTCTATGAACCAGTTGGTTAGTGTCATGAAACGGAAGTAGGATCTCCAATGAGATAACCTTCATGCTTTCTTCATGGATCCTGACAAACCTTTTTTACCTGTCTTGTAACATATGCAACTCTTTATATCCTTTCCTAATTAGGCAATGAAGCTCTGATCTCATTGTGTGAACATGTTTGACATACGGAAGTTGATAGGCCCCATCCATGTGATGACAAGCACAAGAAGAGAGGGATTTTTGGTACTCACCATAAAATCTTTTTCTTGGAGCCTTCATTGGGGGACACAGGTAACCATGGGGTGTATGCTGCTGTCCCTAGGAGGCGGACACTAGGCAAAAAAAGGAAAATAGCTCCTCCTCAGCAGTATACAACCACCGACAGGCACCAAGTACCTCAGTTAGTGTTAAAGCAGTAGGAGAAGCAACCAAAACTCAACATAAGTACCAACCCAAAAACAAGGCACGTTGGCCCAAAAGAGTTACAAACAGTTAGGGAGGGTGCTGTGTTCCCCAATGAAGGCTCCAAGAAAGATTTTACAGTGAGTACCAAAAAGGAAGTATTCATTGTGAGGTAGACTCGGATAGCTTTGACCAGATCCAACTGCTGGATGGACTTCTCCAAGTGATGGACTGGAGAGGGACATAGAGAAGGAAGGACAATATCTTCATTAATGTGAAATTAAGAGACTACCTTAGGTAGGAAGGAAGGAACAGGTCTGAGAACTACCTTGTCCTGATGTAGAATCAGGAACGGGGAATGGCAGGATAATGCTGCTAACTCAGAAACTCTCCTGATGGACGTAATGGCAACTAAGAAGTCAACTTTCCATGACAGGAGAGAAGACGGAATGTCTTGAACGGGCTCAAATGGAGTGTGCTGGAGTGGACCAAAGACAAGGTTAAGATCCAATGGATCTATTGGAGGACGATAAGGAGGTGCCAGGTGGGCGACTCCTTGAAGAAAAGTTTTTACCTGGGAAGAGAAGCTAGATTTAATTTGAAAAGAATTGACAGAGCAGAAACCTGACCGTTTAGAGATAGATCAGAATCAAGACCCACTTGCAGAAACCCCAGGATGGAAGGAAGGGAAAAAGACAGAAACCAAATTGTTGACCTCACTCCACCGAAAAAAGGCCTTCCAGTGTCTGTGGTAGATATGCGAAGATGCTGGCTTTCTTGCCCTAATCATGGTCTGAATGGCCTGATGGGAAAAATGAGCCTCCCCTCAGGACTTCGGCCTCAACAGCCATGCCATTAAACTCAGACTGTGAACACTGGTGTAAAAGGGGGCCTTGTGAGAGAAGATCTGGACGGTCTGGAAGCCTCCAGGGAGCGTCCATGAGCATGTTCACCAGCTCCACGTACCAGGCCCTTCTTGGCCAGTCAGGAGCTACCAGGAATACGGGAATTCCTTCCAGCTTTATCTTTTTCACAACTCTCGGAATCAAGGGGAGAAGCAGAAAAAGGTAAGGCAGCTGTAATTGGAACCACTGGATCACTAGAGCATCGCAACCGATGGCTAGCAGATCCCGAGACCTGGCTACGGAATGAGGAACCTTGAGATTCATCCAAGATGCCATCAGATCGATGTGTGCCCCATCTCTGGCATATTTGGCTGAAAACAGCTGGATTGAGAGACCACTGGCCCGATGCGAGATCCTGACGACTCAGAAAACCGGCTGCCCAATTTTCCACCCCCTGAATGTGTACAGCAGATAAGGCAGGAACGTGACGCTCGGCCTATCGCAGAATCATTGATACCTCTGCCATCACCTGTCTGCTACGAGTCACGCCTTGATGGTTTATGTAAGCCACAGCAGTGGCGCCATCCGATTGTATGCGGAACGGTTGGCCTGCGAGGAGGGATTGCCAGTGGCAAAAGGCAAGAAAAATTGCCCTGATCTCCAGAAGATTGATGGGAAAGCGGCTTCTTGGACATTCCAACGAATCTGCGCTGTGTGATGAAGAAAGACCGCTCCCCAACTGAGGAGACTGGCGTCAGTGGTGATGACCTGCCACCAGTGAGGGAGGAAGGACTTCCCACGGAGGACTGAGGGAGATAGCGTCCATCAGGTCAGGGCTTGCCTCACCTTGAGGGGCAGAAGCATGGGCCAGTCCAGGGAGACGGTCCTCTGGTCCCAAGCAATATCTACAAAATCTGAAAGATCTGAAGAAGATCTGTATGGAGGAGTGGGCCAAAATCCCTGCTGCAGTGTGTGCAAACTTGGTCAAGAACTACAGGAATCGTCTGACCTCTAATTGCAAACAAAGGTTTCTGTACGAAATATGAAGATCTGTTTTTCCATTGTATTAAATACTTATTTCATGCAACAAGATGCACATTAATTATGTGGAAATCATACAATGAGATCTTCTGGAATATTTTCTATTAAGATTCTGTTTCTCACAGTTGATGTGTACCTACAATAAAAATTACAGATCTCTCCATTTTTATAAATGGGAAAACTTACAAAAATCGGCAGTTTATCTAATACTTATTCTCCCCACTGTATATATGGAATGTTGTCAGAGACTTACCAGTACTATTAGGCATGAATGGCATGCCGTGTGGTTTCATGCTGTATGATCCTATGAGTCTGGTTGGGGGTATAAACCCTGGTCTGGGGCGCTGACGTAATAGTTGTTGCCTGTACTCCATGTTTGGGTTCATCCTGTGCCCATTCATTAGGAAAATGGAAGCAGAGTCTGGAGCACTGCTCACTTCATAGCTGGTGGGAATGTGAACTTGCAGCAAATCAGCAAAGGCAGCCACTACTCCACTGATGTTCTAGAAAAAAAAAAAAACACATGGAGACTTTAACCCCTTCACCCCGAGCCTGTTTTCACCTTCCTGACCAAACCAAAATTTTACAATTCTGACCACTGTCACATTATGAGGTAATAACTCTGGAACGCTTCAATGTATACCAGTAATTCAGAGACTGTTTTCATGGCACATTGTCCTTTATGTTAGTGGTAAGTTTAGGTCAAAATGTTTCGAGTTTATGAAAATATCGGCATTTTGACAATTTTTTTTGCAATTTTCAAACTTACAATATTTATATTCTTAAACCAGTTAGTTATGCTGTTCAAAATAATTAATAAGTAAATAAATAATAACAGGAAGTTAGAAGGGTTAAAAGTTTATCAGCAATTTCTCATCTGCCAACAAAATTATTGGCATCACATTTGAATTTTTTGTTTTGGCGCCATTACACAAAAACTATATTATAGAATTTTTTATTTTATTTTTGCATCGCTTTATTCTGAGCGCTATAGTAATTTTATTTTTATGCTGATGGAGCAATATAGTGACTTGTTTTTTGCAGGACAAGATGACTTTTACAGCAATACTTTTTCTTAATTTGCAGTTATGGTATGATGAAAAAGCAGATTTTTGTGACTGTTCACTGAAGGGGTTAACTAGAGGGACAATTGTATAGGTTAAGTCGTTCTGGATGCAGCAGTTCTGGATGCAGCAATACCAAATATGTGTAATTTTTTTTATTTTTACAGGGTCTCGCAGACAGGCAGGGAGGAGGCGTGTCAGATTTTGCTGTGAGCAGATGCTTGCAGGCCATGCTGTAAGGGGTTAAAATAATAAAAAGTTTGAAGTTATTGCTTCTTCCAAACCTTGCACATAAAAAGTGCAGCTAATTTAGAGCCAACAACAGTTATTAGCAAAATCTTTTCACACAACAGACACATTGCTTTGTGGATTTGTTTAAACTGTGACTGTCATTTTATAAAACTTGTCCTACAGTAGAGGTGCTGCATAGTGTTGCTGACCAGTGGAGGTCCGGGTCCAGAGCCCCCACCAATCGGTTGAAAACCGCTCTGCAATCTATAGCTCCTGTGTAGTGTACGGACTCAATAGCAAGTCTAAGGCTATGTGCACATGTTGCAGATTTGCCTGTGGAATTTTCTGAGCAGATTCTTCCTCTCTTGGAAAAAACTGCAGTCGAAAATCCGAGTGGATTTGTTGGGTTTTTGATGCGGATATTACGCGAATTTGTATGCGTATAAACTAAAGATATATTTAACAAAAAAAAAAAAAAGAATTGTGATGTCATTTCCTTGTCCAACCTCTTTTACATACTCCATTGAAGAATAATGTTTACACACACAGATAAATATATCTATAGATAGATAATACCAAGCCCGATGTTTAGTAACAAACATAATAAAACGGTACATAAAGAGTTAAATAAAGACACACACAAAATCTGTGTTAGGCCCGGGGTCACACTTGCGAGAAACTCGCACGAGTCTCACACCTCAATACCCGCCTCTCGGACTGGAGCGTTCAGCTGCATAGAAATACATGCAGGCACACACTCCGGTCCCAAGTGCCGGCAGCAGCGCCGGGTATTTAGGTGCGAGACTCGTGTGAGTTTCTCACAAGTTTGACCCCGGCCTTAAACGCAATATCTGTTTAATTAAAAAATAGCGTGGCCTCTAGCGCATTTTTCCAAGCCAAAAGAGAAAGCCAGCGACTAGGGGGCTGATGTTTATAGACTGGGAAGGGGGTAATACCCATGGACCTTCCCAGTAGAATGTCAACTCACAGCTGTATATTTAGCCTTTACTGGCTATTAAAATAGGGGAGCCCCGGGGAGCCCTCCCCCCCCCCCAAACAAAAATGACGTGGGCCCCCTATAATTAATAACCAGAAAAAGCTATGCAGACAGCTGCGGGCTGATATTAATAGCCTAGGAAGGGGCCATGGATATTGGCCCGCCCCCCTGGTCTACAAACACTAGCTCTCAGAGGCCCCAGAAATTCCGGAACTTAGCCTCTCTTTCACTTGCTCTGTAGCGGTGGCAAGTGGGGTAAGAGTTGTGGGGTTCATGTCACCTTTGTATTGTAAGGTGACATCAAGCCCATGGCTTAGTAATGGAGAAGCCTCAATAAGACACCTATCCATTACTAATCGTATAGTTGTTACATGTTAAAGACACAGCCTGAATAAAGTTTTTTAATGAAATAAAAACAACAGTTTCCCATATTTAATATACGCCTAATTCCTGTGACGCCTTTGTTCTCCTGCAAAAAAATAAAATAATAAACCAACACAAATACTCCCTGTTCCGATGGAATCCATTTAATAACTAGTGTCCCACGACGATCTCCCATGTAGAGCGCTCTACAGGGGCCTCCGATGATACACTGACCGGAGATAATACTCCAGCAGTGTAGTTCATCTGAGTTCGTGCTCTCACTTTACGGCACTACAGCTGCGTGAGAATTTTCTCACGCAGCAGTGCCGCAAGTGACAGGACAAACTCCGGTGACCTCTAGGTGCACACAGACACACACATCTGTGGATTTGACTGACTCAATGGGTGCAGAAACGCTGCAGGTCCGCAAAAAGAATTGACATGCTGCGGAAAATAAAACTCTGAAAATCTGCGAGAATTTTTCCACAGCATATGTACACCAATTCTGGATTTACATAGATTAACATTGGTTGGGCACTACATTGCGGATTTGGTGCAATTCCGTGTGTCCAAAAATGCTGCGGCTCCGCACCAAAAACAAAAAGGAGATTTTTGTGTACTCACCGTAAAATCTCTTTCTCTTAGCCTCTAATTGGGGGACACAGGACCATGGGTGTTATGCTGCTGTCCACTAGGAGGCGACACTATGCATAATCTGAAAAAGATTAACTGTGGCTCCTCCTGTGCAGTATACACCCCTGGACGGCATCAGCCTTCTCCAGTTTTGTGCCAAAGCAGTAGGAGGAACGTAACATGAATAACATAATTATGCCTGTAAGAAGGCAACTATGTACGAGCTCAAGAAACGATATGAGAACTCAACAGTTACAACAGCCCGGAAAGGGCAACAGGGTGGGAACTGTGTCCCCCAATTAGAGGCTAAGAGAAAGAGATTTTACGGTGAGTACACAAAAATCTCCTTTACTGTCGCCTCATTGGGGGACACAGGACCATGGGACGTCCTAAAGCAGTCCCTGGGTGGGAAGCAATGGACGAATATTGTGCAGACAGGCCCGTACACTTAGGGCACCGCCGCCTGCAGGACACATCTACCCAGGCTCGCTGAGGACTGGGTATGAACCCTGTAGTGTTTAGTAAATGTGTGTAAGCTAGTCCAAGTGGCCGTCTTACACACTTGTTGTGCCGAAGCCTGGTGCCGAATGGCCCAGGAGGCCTCTACCGCCCGTGTAGAGTGTGCCGTAATACCGTCTGGAAGAGGAGGATTCTTAAGGCGGTACGCCTCTTGTATGGTGGATTTGATCCACCTGGCAAGAGTAGCTTTTGGAAGCTGGCCTACCCTTGTGGCCGCCTTCCGGAAGGAGGAAAGGAGAATCAGACCTCCGGAAGGACGCAGTCCTAGACACGTATATACGCAAAGGCCTGACAAGGTCAAGCGTATGCAGAGCCTTCTCCACTCTATGAACCGGAACCGGACAAAGGGATGGTAGTGAAATTTCCTCATGGAGGTGGAAGTCTGACACAACCTTCGGAAGGAAGGATGGGACCGTACGAAGAACTACCTTGGCCTGGTGACAAGCCAGGAAAGGCCGTCTGCATGAGAGTGCTGTCGGTTCAGACACCTTGCGTAGCGAGGTGAGTGCCACCAGGAAAAAAACCACCTTCTGGGAAAGAAGGAGGAGCGGGACCTCCTTAAGGGGTTCGAAGGGAGGTTCCTGCAATGCTGTCAGGACCAGGATGAGGTCCCACGTTTCTAGTGGTCGTCTGTAGGGGGGAACCAATCGGGGAACCCCCTGAAGGAAAAAGCCTTACTTGCGGCTTGGTAGCAATGCGCTTTTGGAAAAAGCACTGAGAGGGTGACACCTGGCTTTAGACGAGCCCAATGACAGACTGGCCTCCAGACCCGCTTGGAGAAAAACCAAGAACTTTGGGTAGGGAATAAGGGAGTGGAACCTAGCCACGAGACTCGCACCAGGTAAAGAAAACTTTCCAGGTACGGTAATACATCTTGGCAGAGGCTAATTTCCGTGCTCTGATCATGGTTGCAATGACCTCTGTCGAGAACCCTGCCTGGGTTAGAACCCAGGTCTCAAGGGCCACGCCATCAAGTTGAGAGCCCTTGAGTTCTGGTGGTAGAACGGCCCTTGTGATAGAAGATCGTGGCGGTCGGGGAGACGCCAGGGGGCGTCTGCTGTGAGTTGTACGATGTCGGCATACCATGTGCGTCTGGGCCAGTCCGGTGCAATGAGGATAGTTGAAACTACCTCTTGTTTGATCTGCCTCACCCTCTGAATATCAGGGGGAGAGGTGGAAAAAATATACAGAAGCTGGAACTGAGTCCAGTCCTGAACCAGAGCGACTGCTCTGAGCGACCGCGGATCGTGAGTTCAGGCAATGAAGTTGGAGACCTTGGCATTGAAATGGGATGCCATTAGGTCCACATCCGGGGTCCCCCAGCGGAGACAGATCTAGACAGATCTGTTGAAAAATTTCGGGATGGAGAGACCACTCTCCCGAGTCTATTCCTTGTCGGCTGAGGAAGTCTGCTTCCCAGTTGTCCACACCCGAACGTGGACCGCCGAAGGACCGACCCTGTGTCCTCCGCCCAGCGGAGGACATATGACACTTCCCGCGTCGCTTGGGTACTGCGGGTCCCCCCTTGATGAGTCACATATGCAACAGTCGTGGTATTGTCCGACTGTATCCTGATGTAAGAGGCTGCCAGTAAGTGATGGAAAGCCCTCAATGCCAGAAGGATGGCACGAATTTTCAGGATGTTGATGGGCATGGACGCTTCCGCTGAGGACCACTTGCCCAACAGGAGCCCACAGCTGAGCCGGGGTCCCTGGATGCAGGCGCAGTGTGCTGGCCCATTGCTTGGAGGTGTAGGATGCTGCCTGTACAGGCCCTACCTGAGGTGTCTCAACCTATACCCCCAGAGAGGGATAGGGAAGGTGCTATTGTCACCTTCAGGGGCCTTTATCCTCGCCTCGACCTCAACCCAGAAACCAAAAGGAATTGGGGAAGGGAGTCTCGACTTCGAACCAGCACCCGAGGGACTGGGGAAGGAGCAGCATGGGGAATAGCCATCTCAACTTCAACTGGGCACCCCATAATAGGGGGCCGAGGAAGGAGCCATGCCGGGAGTCTCACAAGAGACCCTCTTTTCTTCATCTGCTAGTCGGAGGGCCAGTGCCTTGTCCTTGGGAAGGAGCACTGGACCCCTGGAGGTGTTGAATAACATTCCCAGGAAGGTCAGGGACTGACTCGGGGTTGGTGATGACTTTTGTAGGTTGATTAACCAGCCCATGCGACAGAGTATCGGTTGTGATTGAGACGCTGAGCTCGCAGTCCTTGAAGGTGGGAGCCTTGATGAGTAGATCGTCCAGGTATGGAACAACTACTATGCCTCTGGAGTGCAGGACGTCCATGGTGGCTGCCATGACCTTGGTGAACACTCTGGGAGCCGTGGCGAGTCCAAAGGGGAGAGCCACGAATTGGTAGTGGTCCTGGCCTATTGCGAACCTGAGAAACCTCTGATGGGCAGGTGCAATGGGTATATGCAGGTATGCGTCTTGTATGTCTATGGAGGCGAGATATTCTCCCTTCTCCATGGACGCAATGATGGACCGAAGGGACTCCATGCGGAAATGATGGACCCGTACATATTTGTTGAGCTGTTTTAGGTCTAGTATGGGCCGTACGCTGCCTCCTTTCTTGGGAACTACGAACAGATTGGAGTAGAACCCTCGGAAGCGGTCGGTCGTGGGTACCGGTACTATGACTCCTGATTGACAAAGCGAGGAGACCGCTTGGTGGTAGGCTCGAGCCTTGGCTGGCGGTTTTGGGGGGACAGAGAGGAAGAACCGGTCCGGTGGGTTGGAGGTGAAGTCTATTTTGTATCCGGAAGACACTAGTTCCGTGACCCACCTGTCTTCTGTAATAGGCAGCCAGACTTGATGAAAGAGCAAAAGTCGGCCGCCTACTGGTGTGGTGTCTTCCGGAGTCCGTGAGTCATGAGGAGAAGGTCTGAGATTTTCCTCCTCTGGGCTTAGACTGGCCTGCTTTTGACTGCCAGGTCTTGTCCGACCTTTGCGTCGATCGTGAGTTGTCCCTGCGTGGGGAACGGTTACGATTTTGTACTGGACGTGAGACGGACCAGCCGGAGGAATTCCGAAAGGATCGGAATCGAGTTTGGTTACGCTTCTTGTAAGTGCGTTTAGGTTTCAGTTGGGGAAGAGAAGTACTCTTACCCCCTGTGGCGTTGGATATCATAGTGTCCAACTGTTCACCGAAAAGTCTCCCACTGAGGTAGGGGAGGTGCGTGAGGGACTTCTTTGAGGCTGCGTCCGCTTTCCATTCCCGCAGCCAGAGGATACGCCGAATCGTGATGGCGTTTGATGCTATCCCCGCGACTCCCCTTGCTGAATCCAGAGCTGCATGGAGCATGTAATCTGCTACAACAGCAATTTGAACCGCTTGGTCCGACAGTTCAGGAGCGGATGCTTGGAAGGCTTGTAAATTGTTTGCCCAGGCCAGGATGGCCTTGGCAGCCCAAACTGAGGCGAACGCAGGAGCCATGGATGCCCTTGCTGCCTTGAAAATTGAACGAGCCATGCGTTCTACCTGCCAGTCTGCTGCGTCCCTGAGGGTTGAGCTATCTGGCGGTGTAAGGAGGGTCTGTGCTGCCAGCCTAGAGACTGGGGATCCACTTCAGGTGGATCTGTCCATTCCTTGGTGTCCTTCTGTGGGAAGGGGCACCTCGCCTCCAGATATTTGCGATTAGCGAATTTTTTCTCAGGCTGTGAGAGCCGTTTTTTAAGGATCGCCTTAAACTCTGGGTGGTTAGAGAAAACCTTAGGCGGCTTCAGAGGTCCTTCAAAGGAAATCTGATGTTCTGGGGCCTCTGGTGGCGGATCAGAAATGTCCAGCACCCGATGGATGGACGATATTATGTCCTCAACTAGCGCTGTATTGCTAGGAGGGATTGGGATCAGGGACCCCACCGTTTCTCTGTCTGAGTCAGAGTCGCAGATGCCTTCCGAATCCTGTGTATCATTGAGGCGTCCCCTGCTGGGTGAGCTGGGGAGGAGGCCTTCTCTGGTTGGGGATTGCGGAGATCTGCATTGTCTGTCCCTGGAATGGGACGGTCTAGATGACCTGGAGCAACGGTGTCTCTCCCTAGAGGGGGATGACCGTGTGCTATGGGATGACGCAGATGGACTTGATCTATGGATCCGCTTGCGTCATGACCTAGACGTGGATGTGCCAGGGTCATCTTGTTCCTGAGTCAAGCTCTCCCTTTGCTGGGTAACGGTCATAGCCGGGGCATGACCCTGCAGAGCCTGCAGCAATGTGGAAGTTAGGTTATCTATAGACTGCGTCATAGATTGCGATATCTGAGTAGCCCATTCCGGCGTGGCATTAGACACCGAGGCATTGGCAGGGGCTTCTTGAGGCTGTGACACATTAGTTTGTAAACAGTTCTGACAATGCGGGTACGTGCTACTACTGGGGAGAGCGGTCCCGCAGGCTGTGCAGAATGCATAATAGCAGTTCTGCCTGGTTCTCTTAGACCTTGAGCCCGGCATAGTGCACAGAGTGCAGAAGTGCTGCCAGCAGATGGACCTTACAGGGGTAGAGAACCTACAGGGGAGCCTTATAGGTAATATGGATTCACAGCTGAGTAAAGATAACCCAGCTGTGATCTTACCCCACCAGTGTACCCCTAGGTCCAGCGCCGAAAATCCACAGTCCTGTGCCCCCCGGAGACTGGCTGCCTGGTCCTGGTCCTGCAGACCGGGAGATGCAGGGTTAATCTGCAGCCGAAAATGGCTGCAGAGACAGAGGAGAGAGGAGGAGAAGGGGGCGGAGAGCTGGAAAAAGGCGGCAAGGCTATAAAAAACCCGCCCTTTCTGTCTCGATCCGCCCCTTGTATGACACTGTAGAGTGTCATATTTGTCATCCGGGGGGCGGGCCGGGGGGCGGAGAGGAGGCAGCAGCTTCAGCTAGGCCGAAGCCGGGGCCTAAATTAGATGCCTGAGGCCCAGAAGGGCTCCAGGCCGGCGCAAAAGTCCGGGAGGGGGTCGGATCTGAACCGGACCCCTCCGGATTTGAAGGCAGGATGGCGGTGGGGCTATAAGCGGAAGGGGGAGCCCGACTGGGGTCCCCCTGAGGCAGTATAGAGCTGGTGCTGCCGCAGAGACAGGGACGCAGGGAGCCCTATGTCTCTATTGTGCCATGCCTGCCTGCACTCCCCCCGGCCCCAACAGGAGCCCGCAGCTGGGCTGGGGTCCCTGGATGCAGGCGCAGTGTGCTGGCCCATTGCTGGGAGCTGTAGGATGCTGCCTGTACAGGCCCTACCTGAGGTGTCTCAACCTAATACCCCCAGAGGGGGATAGGGAGGGTGCTTTTTGTCACACCTTCAGGGGCCTTTATCCTCGCCTCGACCTCAACCCAGAAACCAAAAGGAATTGGGGAAGGAGGGGGGTCTCGACTTCGAACCAACACCCGAGGGGCTGGGGAAGGAGCAGCATGGGGAATAGCCATCTCAACTTCAACTGGGCACCCCATAATAGGGGGCCGAGGAAGGAGCCATGCCAGGGGTCTCACAGGAGACCCTCTTTTCTTCATCTGTAATCCCGTCGGAAAACGGGAAACGGAGTAAAACTCTTTAGGTGTGCCTCCTTTGCGACACTAAGCAAAAACTGGAGAAGGCTGATGCCGTCCAGGGGTGTATACTGCACAGGAGGAGCCACAGTTAATCTTTTTCAGATTATGCATAGTGTCGCCTCCTAGTGGACAGCAGCATAACACCCATGGTCCTGTGTCCCCCAATGAGGTGACAGAGTAATCAGCAACGTGTGCACATAGCCTAAGAGTCTGCACATACATTCTCTCAGAGTGGTACACAGACCTCCTACTGAGCTCATGCACAGACAGTTACAGTGACAACCTGTGCATGTACATAACAGGCAGCCCCTGCACCCCTCCACTAGGCCGATGAGCACACACCGCCAGTCATGTCTGCAAACTGCGGACACAACTTGTCCATAAGGTTCAGTATATGAGTTTAGCTTAGGAGTGAGAATAAAACAAAGGCAAAAATGTTCTCCAAGTGCTGGATAATCTAGAACATACACAGAAGGTAAACAACAGATCTGCATACTTAACTATGGATCTACAGGTACATTACCTCCGCAGCTGTAGGGTGCAAGGTGATGGACACAGAGATAAATCCAGATTTGGGTCCATTTGGTGCTTGTGCAAACTGTGATCCAAAAAGCAGGGTACCTGCTCCTGGCTCTCTCTTCAATCCACAATCTCTGGCATCAGATCCTGGAAAGACTAAAAAGAGGAATTATGTAACTGGGATCCTCGTGGCCGATTTATCATCATAAATATGGACCACGCCTTATTTTATTTCTCTCAATATACCTTTCCCTGTGCTGCTCGGTAGCATTGGAATGATGGGGGAAGGTGCGGGATCTGGAGGCTCCTCTTTCACTAGCGACAAGTCTGGGTATCTGCTAATTTCCATCCCAACCACACTTTCAGGAGATGAGGAGGGCACAAAACTGTCAGGACTATCCCTGGCATCACAGTGATCCTGAACCCTGGTAAAGAGAACATGCAAATTGTTAGCACTGACAATGCATTGTACCACGTCACCAAACAAACGCTGACACAAAGTTTTACATCTCACCTCAACTCCTCCTGATTATTGTGGGGTGGAGTTGGCAATGAAGCAGGGACATCCACTGATTTCGGTCCCTGAGTCATGGCTCTAGCCAATAAGTCATCCTGGGACCTGAAAGGCAGCTGAAATTGTTTGGGTCCCAGAGCTTTGGTAACTGAAATACAAGATAGATATAAGCACAAATATACAGGATATTTTCTTTATAAGAGAATGAAACACTTAGGGGCCCAATTCATCATTTGCAGTTTTTTTTTTTTTATTCCTTTTTTGTCTTGTGTTATTAATCATGTCTGTGTTAAAATCTTCAAAATGATGCATGTAGATAATGAATTTTGCAGAAAAAAATTCTCTCTGTTTAACCGTTTTGGGGATTTTTTTCTAGCAAACAAATTGCTGGTTCATTGAGCTAAAATGTTGCAAAATTTGAGCAATTTTTTTTTTAACTGAACATAATTTGCACAAACATTTAAAAAGTTGCAAATGATGAATCCGCTGAAATCACCCAAAAATATAAAACTGTCCACAATGACGAGCATAAAGAGAAAAGACAAAAAACTGCAGAACATACAAACTAGACTTTATAAAAGCACAAATTCTAAGATTAATGTGCAAATGAAAAACAGGTGAAATTAAATATAAAAAAGGCACAAAATGCAATAATGAACCCTTAGTTCAGAAAAAGAAGCTAAACTCATTTATACCATGGCCCCCAAGAATGGCAGCCTTTCCTGCCAACTCTTCAGTGGTGGCAAAACCATTCACCATCTTCTGGCAGGCCACCGGTGGTGGAGTGGGAGGCAGAGAAGCTGGAGGAGTGGGAGGATTGCTGAGATTATTTTGCTGTAAAACAGATAATATACATCACCATTAGTGATTAGCGAACATGGTCTGATAAGGTGTTATCTTGTGTTTTTTCTTCTTTTTCAGATTTTAAACACTTTTTTTCCCCACTTTTTACTATTTTTAATAGTCCCCTTAGGGGACTTGAAGATGTGATCGTCTGATAGTGATTTTCTCTGTACTAAGCAGTGCTGATAGCACAAACTATCTCCTATGAACGCCAGCCACGGGCTAGTTTCACAGAAGGATTGTAATGACAGGCACGGGGGTCATCAGCAGACCCCTAGGTGACATAGCAACCCATTGGCGACCCGCAATCACATCAAGGGCACACCGATAGGATGACGCACTCACTGTCAGCACGTGCTAAATGCTGCTGTCAGAGATTGACAGCGGGATTTAATAGCAACTGATTAAATCAACCATCAAGCAGGGAAAGATGCAGGCTAGGAGTGCGAGCCCGCATCCAAGTCAAGGACATCACTTTTGACGTACGTGTACCGTATTTTTCAGACTATAAGACGCACCTCGGTTTTAGATTAGGAAATTTAAAAAAAAATTAAGCAAAAAAACGTGAATTCTATACTTAATACCTCCCATCCTTGTATGCATGGCCCCAATCCTTACCCTGGTATGCATGGCCCCAATCCTTACCCTTGTATGCATGGCCCCAATCCTTACCCTGGTATGCATGGCCCCAATCCTTAGCCTGGTATGCAGGGCCCCAATCCTTAGCCTGGTATGCAGGGCCCCAATCCTTAGCCTGGTATGCAGGGCCCCAATCCTTAGCCTGGTATGCAGGGCCCCAATCCTTAGCCTGGTATGCAGGGCCCCAATCCTTAGCCTGGTATGCAGGGCCCCAATCCTTAGCCTGGTATGCAGGGCCCCAATCCTTAGCCTGGTATGCAGGGCCCCAATCCTTAGCCTGGTATGCAGGGCCCCAATCCTTAGCCTGGTATGCAGGGCCCCAATCCTTACCCTTGTATGCATGGCCCCAATCTTTACCCTGGTATGCATGGCCCCAATCCTTAGCCTGGTATGCAGGGCCCCAATCCTTAGCCTGGTATGCAGGGCCCCAATCCTTAGCCTGGTATGCAGGGCCCCAATCCTTAGCCTGGTATGCAGGGCCCCAATCCTTAGCCTGGTATGCAGGGCCCCAATCCTTAGCCTGGTATGCAGGGCCCCAATCCTTAGCCTGGTATGCAGGGCCCCAATCCTTAGCCTGGTATGCAGGGCCCCAATCCTTACCCTGGTATGCATGGCCCCAATCCTTACCCTGGTATGCAGGGCCCCAATCCTTACCCTGGTATGCATGGCCCCAATCCTTACCCTGGTATGCATGGCCCCAATCCTTACCCTGGTATGCATGGCCCCAATCCTTACCCTGGTATGCATGGCCCCAATCCTTATCCTGGTATGCAGGGCCCCAATCCTTATATTGGTATGCATGGCCCCAATCCCTATCATGGTATGCAGGGCCCCCATCTCAGTCCTGGTATGATAGGCCCCATCCTTATCCTGGTATTATTGACCCCCTTCCCCATCCTGGTATGCAGGGCCCCCAGCACAAAAAAAGCAGCTGCTTTATGCTTGTGAGCAGCATATGGCAGTGAC
The DNA here is from genome assembly GCF_051348905.1 of Ranitomeya variabilis. Classification (NCBI taxonomy): domain Eukaryota; kingdom Metazoa; phylum Chordata; class Amphibia; order Anura; family Dendrobatidae; genus Ranitomeya; species Ranitomeya variabilis. The sequence continues at coordinate 73,257,095 of NC_135237.1, read as the reverse complement.
GTCATGCGATGCTTACAAGCCACAGAGGACAGCTGCTGGAATACTCACTGTTCTCCATGCCGGGACAGCGTGCATGGAGAGCAGTGAGTATTCATTGCTCTTTAGCGAGCACAGTGTCAGCCACAGGGTTCTTGGAGCTGCCGGGCCTTCACGTGTGCCGCTACTAAAGGGAAGGAATATTTATTGCATTACAAGCCTATGGGTGTGGAATGCAGTGAATATTCATTGCCTTAAGTAGCCGGCACACTCGAACGCCGGGCAGCTGCGGCTAACACTGTGCTCTTTATTAAAGAAAAATTAATATTCACTCCTTTTGAGTGAATATTCATTTCTCTTTAGTAGCAGGCACAGGAGTTAGCCTCAGCAGCCGGCTCCTGCCTTCTGTGACCCGCTGCTCCACCTCAGCCAGATTAGGGACATCTGGACTATAAGACGCACCCCCCATTTTCCTCTAAATTGTTGGAGGAAAAAAAAAAATGTGTCTTCTAGTCTGAAAAATAAGGTACATTAAAAGTTGTGAAGTGTTTAAAGAGGTTGGTGGCAAGTTTTTTATTGATGGTCTATCCTTTGGATAAACTGGCAATATCTGATCAGTGAAGGGGCAACTCAGGCACCCTTGCTGCTCGGTAACAGCTGATTGGAAGGGTGTCCCACTGCTAAAGATCAGATATTGATAGTCCATCCCAAGGATAACCCACTAATTAAAAAAAAAGAGGCCAAACCGTTTCATTATAATTTACTTAAAAGTCAGTTAATTTGCAAAAAAATATACTTTGGGGGGGATTATGAAGAATTTACCAATAGTGTTTTTTTTTTTTTTTTTTTTAAGGTGCCTTGGATCTTTAGCTGGTAGACTTAGTCCAGGATTCAGTAGCTCTACGTCTGCCCCAGGTGTTGGCAGATATATGTTAGGGGGGCTGGCCTGTACCTAAGCTAGTAACTTCTCTTCCAAGGCTGATGTATACACATGAGAGCCAACTTAGTAATTGAAATGAGTAGTCAGCCTTCACATGCAGCCCCAATATCGAATGATGTGCCGACAAAGGGCATGAAGTGGAGCTTCCAAACTTGCTAAACGCTGACAGCTGAAGATCAGCACACTGAAAAAATCTAACAATTAGGTTTTTTCCCCAGAATTTTATTCTGAAAATATCTGGAAATTGTATGGATGGCCAGTGACTATTACTCAGCCCTGACACCATCTATAGTATCGCTGTAAAGCTTATTGACCATGATGCATGTTGAATACTTCCGATTATGGATTACCTACAGTGGTATTGGGGAAGCGATAGGCCTAGGTGCTTGTTCTATTGTTCTGATGCCTGTAATTACAGTGTAGGTGAACAGTGAGGCAAGTAGCAGATTCTACAAATTATTGATGTTCTTCGTCATTCAGATACAGAAGGTGGAGTCGGAGAAATAAGCTTTAACCAATTAATTTTTCCAACCATCAATGTTTAAATCCCCTCTCCTCCTTCAAACTTGGGAAAAAGAGTGTACAAACCTTAAAGATAAGCTGAGAATAGTAATCAGATACGCCATCAAGAGAAGCACAGCCGAAAGCTCCCAGCAGCCGACTCCCGGCACTCATAGGGCCAGTTCCATAAGGGAGAAATTGTGCAAAATTGATTCCAACTATTGGCTCAATTAGTGGAAGCAGGGAAAGCTGCTAAAGAAAATAAATTAATAAAATGTTTACTGGTAAAGCGTTAATACTCCGATCATCAAAAATAAAATTCTCGTAAATGGCGTTGCTGGGATTAGTTACCTGCTTTATTTGGCTGAAGGTCTCGGAGTTAGAAAATCTGGCTGTCTTCGGCTCTTCCTCCTTCTTCCTTTTCTTAGATCGAGGAGCTGGCTTCTCTGCCGTCCTCTGTACCCGCTTGTTTCTTGGTTTCTTCTTCTCAATTTCAAAATCCGGTCTTGGAAGCAAGTTCTGGTTGACAGTAAAGCTGACCAGCTCTTTGTTGTCTGGGAAATGCTAGAAAACACAAAGCGGGGCATTTAGTACTGCGGTCTTGTGCTAGAGCTGAAAACTAGACCCGGCAGTAGAGGAGCTCCATTATTCAGATTTGTGCCAGCAGCATGATCAAACTGGTGCATCGCTCTACACATAGGACACTTCCTTATTTAACCCCTTGGTTGGCTTACTCTACACTTGGCCCCTTCACACACATTGGCTGAGCATTACACCACATTCTGCAGTCTAGTGAATCACAATAAATCCATACAAGGCATATACGCCGGCAAATTGAGCCACAATTTGAACCCATTTCGGCCTTCTTGACCGTATGTTTCACCCTACAGCTGGGACTGTCAGGGTTTCTGTCAGAAATAAATCTGCGGCATTGGACCTTTTTTTTTTTTTTTTTTAAGCATTTTCAATACACTTGGAGTTTTTATCCTTATTTCCAGTACTTTGAATGATGAAATTAATGGGGTCATTCAAAAGTACAACTTGCTCAGCAAAAAAAAACAAGCCCTCAATGCTGTTATAGCTTTTGCATGAAGGGGAAGAAAAAAAAAAAATGAGAGTACGAGAACGTTAAATTGCCAAGTCGGAAACGGGGTAACGATCAAGCACAGCATTCGCTCAGCAATTTGACTGATCAAACAGTATTGCACTCCCGTCCGATGGAGCAAAAAAAAAAATAAATTTACTGGACCTTGGGGGAGGTGAGCAAGCCAGCCGGAACAAACCCTCTATTTACACAGGACCACCAATATTACACTCTCTTTTTCGATTTTAGCTTAGATAATCAGCTATTAAAACCCATTCTTAATTAATTTAAAAAAAAAAAGCTCAAGGAGATTTTGCTTCAAATCTGCACAGCAGTCACATATATTGCTCCAGATTTCATGCTATGCAATGATGGCTGAATTTCATGCAAAGTTAGTAAGTGGACGACATTTGGTCAAATAATATTTGCACTGCTGGGCTGGTACAGTAGAAATCTGCAAGTGTTCTGCCCAGAAAACAAGGAGCATGTCCACCTCATGAGGACAAATCCTAGCACTAAGTGAAACCACAGCTCAACTCACCAGTGCATTGCCCGGTCTTCCTGTGGATTTCAAATCGAAGGGACCATCTTCAATTGACTGTAAACGTTCCTCAGGGTTTTGAGGCAACAGGACCGGTTGTTTCTTGTTTTTGAGCAAGTGTTTTAGTAACTCATTTCCAGATTCCAGTTTTCCTGAGGGGCTGGAGGCAGTGAGAGAAGCTATTTCTGTGGAAAGTGCATTGTGCGATGTGGCTTTATCATCTTCAGTCTTAAGCCCGACTGATGGCTGCTTTACTTTAGAGTCAGAGTCCTCTGGAGATTGATCTTCTTCCACCTGCTCCAGTTTAATTTCCTGAATATTAAGGATGTCCTTGGTGTGCAGATGACTGTCCTCTTGGTCTAGTCTGGGTTCCTGAAGTATCGGATTCACATCTTTAGGGAGAAGTGGCCCTTCAGTATTTACAGAGCTATTGTTTGCTGTGTTGGGTGTTGATGAACGTATTAAGTCAGCCCCATGTTCTCCTTGAAGATCATTCACGACACTGACTGTTGGGGTTGATGCTTCCGAGATACTTGGCGTTAGTGGAGCAGTAGAATCAGATCGTGGCGTTGATGGAGGTGATTTTAAAGAATCGGAGTCTTCTTCCTTTTTCTTCTTTCGCTGTCTTTTCTTTTTTCCTTTTTCTTCTGGAATGATATCAGAATATAACTGTATGAGAGACTGGCTCGGACTCTGGAAGTTTGAGGAACTTGCAGGCCTGTCCAGTCCACAAGGCTTTCCATTGTCAGCAACAGGTGATGAGTTGGAGACATTTGGCATTAAGGGGGTATGTGGAAATCCAGTCTGATTGTCTTGACCATATGGGGAAAGTTCTAAAGATATTTTATCAGGTGTTTGCACAAAAGGTGCAGCAGGAGGAGAGTTACCTACATTTGGATGGGTCACTCCATGTACCATTGGAGATTGTTCTTGGCTAGACTGTTCAAGGAAGTCATTGGGCAAGTCAGAACTGAAGAAAGTCATTTGTGACAAAGGTCTATTATTGGTGTCCGGACCCACTACGCCATGTTGCTCCATTTCTAACCTTTGCTGCAATGCTCTCTGACGATCCACCTCCTGCATGAGTTGAATTCTTTGCCGTTCCTGTTGTTCCCGCAATCGTTCTTTCCTCTCCCGCTCTTGGAACGTTTCGCTGAAGGGGTTGTTGTCATGAAACTCAACCCTAGGTGGGGCATTGGGGTTTACAGCAGCAGCAGCAGGACTGGTTACTTCAGTGCTGACAGGACGTGGCATCTTAGGTGGATTTACTGGTGTGGCACCTCTAGGCGGGGGCTGCCACCCTTGCATGTTTGGCATCCTCGGCTGATTGGGTTGGCCTGATATCATAGGCCCTGGAGGGTGCAATGCTTGTGGAACAGGAAAGCCAGGCGCATTCATTGGTCGCGGTCCTCCCCCTGTCATCGCTTGCGGTGGCAGGACTCCAGGCAGTAAAGGTGCTACTGAAAACTGCTGCTGCTGCTTATTTCTGTATTCTTCTATCAGCTCTGTATGTTCTTTCTGCTGTTTTCGTATCTATTAGAGAGTAAATAAATTATATTGTCAAAGCAAATCCATAGTCGCATTAAAATAAGTCACCGCTTGCTACATAAAAGCAAACGTGTGTTACACGGGCGAGTACAGGTCTGGTCGCATCATATTTGTTTATGTGTAGGTTGTGTGCCAGGAAATATGCCAACATGCATGCTAGATGTGTCAACAGGGCATCTTTAGGTGACAAATGCCAAATGTGTCCATACGGCACCTTTTTACAAATGGAGGATAAAAAAGTGTGCAAAATTTTGGCATCTGTCTTAATGTGTCAGAAAAAAAAAACACCACATGGAACAACAAAATAAAACTATGCTATGTTCATCCAGTGACAGCCAGTAAAAAAATGTGAGACTGCTGGTGACTTATGCAACTACATGGTAGCCAACAAACGTATATGTAACAAGCACTTCAATAATTTTTCAGGACTTATTTGTTAAAAATATTCAATTGTAGTCTCTAAGTTCTGGTTGCCTAATGAGTATTTGGCAAACCTAGGACTTGAAGATAAAATGTCATCAGTTTTCACTATGTAATCTGAGAGCAGCATGATGTGAGACCCTGATTCCAGCGATTTATCACTTACTGGGCTACTTGTGGCAATTTTGATAAAATCAGTGTTTTCTCTGCTGCTGATCTAGAAGTTCTCTGAATGCGTAGCTCTGTATAACCTCGCTCACACCACTGATCGGCAGCATCCTGTGAACACTGTGCAAAGGCAGAAAGTTGCCAATGGTGGGGGTAGGGTTACACAGAGCATGGGGACTAAATGGTACTTGACAACTAGTCTTTTAGTGATAATCTCCTGATGAGAAAACACGATTTCATTAAACCTGCAACAAACAGCCTGGTAAGTGATACATCACTGGAATCAGGGTGTCTGCACTTACATAATGCTGCTTTCAGATTACATATTAAAAAGCAGCTGAGATCTTCCCTTAAATTGCTTCCTTTCCATGGAAAGATCATTAAAGCTTATTTAAAATCTTAAAAATGAATGTGTTAATTTAGACTATTAGCCTAGTATTAGTCTTTGAAATGTTTTGTTTAATGTTTATTTATTAGTCAAACAGGGTTTCGTGTAAGCATATGTTGTTACACATGATGCCTGATAATTAATATCATCCTATAAGTACCAATGAAATCATTTGGAGGATGCTGGGCGATGCAGCTACACAAGGCGGCCAGTGCACCTTTCCAGTTCTCTACGGCTTCAGGAGGTGCCATTTACCTGCTCCAGCTGTTTTTGCACCATGCTTTGCTGCTCTGTGACATGTTTCAGCTGTTCAGCATCCTCCTCAGGGAATTCTCGGCCCGCCTTCTTGGCTGTCCGCTGCTTGGCTGACAACGCTTTCTTAGATTTTCTGTGAGCGCCAATTTGTTCCTCCAAGAATTTTTGCTGGATTTGAAGGAGTTGCTGTGTCTCTTGAAGCCATTCCTCATATTGTTTTTTCTGAGAGTCATCTAAAGAAAAAAGGAACAAAAAAAATGACAACTCTGTATTAGACGCGACAGAGTTCCAAAAAAGAGTTTGTTTCTCTAGGCAACTGAGTAACTGAACGGCTCTCTACTTCCTTGCATGAGCGCTAAACCTAGAATCTAATGATATACTGAGATACAGACCTGGCGCAAGTAACCATACTAAAGGAAATCTGTCAGCAGGCTAGGTATTCAGGGCAGAATGTGGTAGGGGCTGAGACACCGACTTCAGTGACACTGATGCTGTTTACATACAATCAGTGCTTTCTTAGCAAATTAACACAGACTACATCTCCAATCTCACCCCCAGCACTGACTAGCAGTTTACAGTCAGCATATAATGTACACAGAAAGCTGTGGTGTGGGCAGGGGCAGCTGCTACATGCTACATCTAAAAACTCTTGATTGCTGCATAACTGCTGCCCCCATTAAACTAAGTGATACATTGCTGGAATCAGGGTCTCTTCCTACATTATGGTGTTTTCAGATGCAGTAGCAAAACCTGGTGACTGGTTCCCTTAACCCCTGGGCCATTTGCGTTTTCGTTTTTTGCTTCCCTTCTTCCCAAAGCCATAACTTTTTTCTTTTTTGATCAAAATGGCCATGTGAGGGCTTGTTTTTGCAGGACGCGTTGTACTTTTGAACGACACCATTAGTTTTAACACAACGTGTACTGGAAAACAGGAAAAATAGTGCAATTCCACATTTTTTTCTTACCATGTTCACTAAATGCTAAAACTGACCTACCATTATCATTCTCCAGGTCATTACGAGTTCACAGACACCAAACATGTCTAGGTTATTTTTTAATTAAGTGGTGAAATTTTTTTTCAAAAACTTTGAAAAAAAATAAAAAATTGTGCGATATTCCAATACCCGTAGTATCTCCATTTTTCGTGATCTTGGGTCGGTTGAGGGCTTATTTTTTGTGTGCCGAGCTGACGTTTTTAATGATACCATTTTGGTGCAGATGCAATCTTTTGATCGCCCGTTATTGCCTTTTAATGCAATGTTGCGGCGAACAAAAAAAGTAATTCTGGCGTTTTAACTTTCTCGTTAATCTGGTTAACGATCGGGTTAATTTTTTTATATTGATAAAATTGATTCTGGGAGATCCTGAACGCGGCGATTCAAAAAGGAGATTTTTGTGTACTCACCGTAAAATCTCACAGGACCATGGGTGTTATGCTGCTGTCCACTAGGAGGCGACACTATGCATAATCTGAAAAAGATTAACCGTGGCTCCTCCTCTGCAGTATACACCCCTGGACGGCGTCAGCCTTCTCCAGTTTTGTGCAAAAGCAGTAGGAGGAAAATAACATGAATAACATAAACATGCCTGTAAGAAGGCCACTATGTACGAGGTCAAAGAACAATATGAGAACTCAACAGTAACAACGGCCCGTAAAGGGCAACAGGGTGGGAGCTGTGTCCCCCAATTAGAGGCTAAGAGAAAGAGATTTTACGGTGAGTACACAAAAATCTCCTTTACTCTGTCGCCTCATTGGGGGACACAGGACCATGGGACGTCCCAAAGCAGTCCCTGGGTGGGAAGCAATGAATGAATATTGTGCAGACAGGCCCCTATACTTGGGGCACCACCGCCTGCAGAACACATCTACCCAGGCTCGCGTCCGCTGAGGACTGGGTATGGACCCCTGTAGTGTTTAGTAAACGAGTGTGGGCTAGTCCAAGTGACCGCCCTACACGCTTGTTGTGCCGAAGCCTGGTGCCGAATGGCCCAGCAGGCCCCTACCGCCCGTGTAGAGTGTGCCATAATACCGGCTGGAAGAGGAGAATTCTTAAGGCGGTAGGTCTCTTGTAAGGTGGATGTGATCTACCTGGCAAGGGTAGCTTTGGAAGCTGGCAGACCCTTGCGGTCGCCTTCCGGAAGAAAAAGAGAATCAGACCTCCGGAAGGACGCAGTGCTAGACACATATATACGCAATGCCCTGACAAGGTCAAGCGCATGCAGAGCCTTCTCCACTCTATGAACCGGGACCGGACAAAGGGAAGGCAGAGAAATTTCCTCATTGAGGTGGAAGTTGGACACAACCTTCGGAAGGAAGGATGGGACTGTACGGAGAACTACCTTGTCCTGGAGAAAAACCAGGAAGGGCCGTCTGCAGGAGAGTGCGGTCAGTTCAGACACCCTGCGTAGCGAGGAGATTGCCACCAGGAAAAATCACCTTCTGGGAGAGAAGGCGGAGCGGGACCTCCTTAAGGGATTCGAAGGGTGGTTCCTGCAATGCTGTCAGGACCACGTTGAGGTCCCACGTTTCTAGTGGTCGTCTGTTGGGGAACCAATCGGGAAACCCCCTGAAGAAAAGTCCTTACTTGCGGCTTGGTAGCAATGCGCCTTTGAAAAAGCACTGAGAGGGCTGACACCTGGCTCTTAGACGAGCTCAGAGACAGTCTGGCCTCCAGACCCGATTGGAGAAAAACCAGGTAGTATGGGGAGGGAATAAGGGAATGGGGTCTGGCCGCGAGATTCGCACCAGGTAAAGAGAACTTTCCAGGTACGGTCATAGATCTTGGCAGAGGCTGGCTTCCGTGCCCTGATCATGATCCTAATGACGTACGTCGAGAGCCCTGCCTGGGTTAGAACCCAGGTTTCAAGGGCCACACCATAAAATTGAGAGCCCTTGAGTTCTGGTGGTAGAACGGGCCTTGTGATAGAAGATCCACGCAGTCGGGGAGGCGCCAGGGGGCGTCTGCTGAAGGTTGTAAGACGTCGGTGTACCATGTACGTCTGGGCCCGACCAGTGCGATTAAGATGGTTGGAACTCCCTCTTGCTTGATCTTCCTCACCACTCTGGATATCAGGGGGAGAGGTGGAAAAACGTACAGAAGCTTGAACTGGGTCCAGTCCTGAACCAGAGCGTCTGCTCCGAGCGACAGCGGATCGTGTGTTCTAGCCATGAAGTTGGAGACCTTGGCATTGAAGTGGGATGCCATTAGGTCCACATCTGGGGTCCCCCAGTGATGGCAGATCTGGCGAAAAATTTCGGGATGGAGAGACCACTCTCCCGAATCTATTCCTTGTCGTCTGAGGAAGTCTGCTTCCCAGTTGTCCACACCCAGAATGTGGACCGCCGAGAGAAAAGAAGCCTGTGTCCTCCACCCAGTGGAGGATGTGTGACACTTCTCGCATCGCCTGGGTACTGCGGGTCCCCCCTTGGTGATTCACATATGCCCCAGTCTTGGCATTGTCCGATTGTATTCTGATGTGAGAGGCTGCCAGTAAGTGATGGAAGGCCCTCACTGCCAGGAGGATGGCACGAATTTCCAGGATGTTGATGGGCATGGTCGATTCCACTGGGGAGCACTTGTCCTGTGCCCTGTGGTGTAGGTGCACTGCACCCCAACCCGTCAGGCTCGCATCAGTGGTCAGAACCTTCCATTGACCTGCGAGAAAGGATTTCCCCTTTGCTAGAGAAGTTGGCTTGAGCAACCAGTGCAGGGACCTCCTGGTTGACTACATTAACTGGAATTCCCTGAGAGAAAAAGGATTCCTGTCCCAGGATTTGAGAATGGCTAGTTGGAGAGGCCTGAGGTTAAACTGGGCAAATGGGACCGCTTCTATTGCTGCCCCCATCCTGCCGAGGACTCTCATGGCAAACCGGAGAGATCGAGGGGGTTTGCGGAGGAGGGTGCGAAAGAGCACTAGACCCCTGAGGGTGTTGTATAGCATTCCCAGGAAGGTCAGAGACTGACTCGGGGTTGGTGATGACCTTTGTAGGTTGACTAACCAGCCCATGTGACTCAGAGTGTCGGTTGTGATTGGGACGCTGAGCTCGCAGTCCTTGAAGGTAGGAGCCTTGATGAGTAGATCGTCCAGGTATGAAACGACTATTATGCCTCTAGAGTGCAGAATGTCCATGGTGGCTGCCATGACCTTGGTGAACACTCTGGGAGCCGAGGCGAGTCCGAACGGGAGAGCCACGAACTGGTAGTGGTCCTGGTCGATTGCGAACCTGAGAAAACTCTGATGAGCAGGTGCAATCGGTATATGCAGGTATGCGTCTTGTATATCTATGAAGGCGAGATATTCTCCCTTCTCTATGGACACAATGATGGACCGAAGGGACTCCAGCGGAAGTGACAAACCCGTACAATTTGTTGAGTTAGGTCCAGTATGGGCCGTACGCTGCGTCCTTTCTTGGGGACTACGAATAGATTGGAGTAGAACCTTCGGAAGCGCCCGGCCGCGGGAACCGGTACTATGACTCCTGCTTGAAGAAGCGAGGAAACCGCTTGGTGTAAGGCACGAGCCTTGCCTGGTGGTTTTGGGGGAACAGAGAGGAAGAATCGGTTCGGTGGGTTGGAAGTTGAACTCTATCTTGTATCCGGAAGACACGAGTTCCCTGACCCACCTGTCTTCTGTAGTAGGCATCCAGACTTGCTGACAGAGCAAAGTCGGCCGCCTACGGGTGGGATATTTTCCGGGGTCCGTGAGTCAAGAGGAGGAAAAGGTCTGAGGTTTTCCTCCTTTGGGCTTTGACTGGCCTGCTTTTAACTGCCAGGTCTTGTCCGACCTTTGCGTCGACTGAGTTGTCCCCTGTGTGGGGAACGGTTACGATTTTGTGCTGGATGCGAGACGGACCAGCCCGAGGAATCCCAAAAGGATCGGAATCGGGTTTGTTACACTTCTTGTAAGTGCGTATAGGTTTCAGTTGAGGGAGAGAGGTACTCTTACCCCCGGTGGCATTGGATATCATTGTGTCTATCTTTTCACCGAAAAGCCACCCAGTGAGATATGGGAGGTGCGTGAGGGACTTCTTTGAGGCTGCGTCCGCTTTCCTTTACGCAGCCAGAGGATACGCCGAATCGTGATGGCGTTTGATGCTATCCCCGCTACGCCCCTTGCTGAATCCAGAGCTGCATGAAGCATGTAATCTGCTACAACTGCTATTTGAACCGCTTGGTCCGACAGCTCAGGAGCAGATGCTTGGAGGCCAGCTTGTAAATTTTTGGCCCAAGCCAGGATGGCCTTGGCAGCCCAAACTGAAGCGAACGCGGGAGCCAGGGAGGCCCCTGCCACCTCGAAAAATTGAACGAGCCATGCGTTCTGCCTGCCGGTCTGCTGCGTCCCTGAGGGTTGAGCTATCTGGCAGTGAAAAGAGGGTTTGTGCTGCTAGTCTAGAGACTAGGGGGGGGGGGGGGGGGAGGGATCTGTCCATTCCTTGGTGTCCTTCTGCGGGAAGGGGTACCTCGCCTCCAGATATTTGTGATTAGCGAATTTTTTTTCATGAGAGCTGCTTTTTAAGGATCGCTTTAAACTCTGGGTGGTTAGAGAAAACCTTAGGCGGCTTCAGAGGTCCTTCAAGGGAAATTTTGTGTTCTGGGGCCTCTGGTGGCAGATTAGAAATGTCCAGCACCCGATGGATGGAAGAGATTATGTCCTCAACTAGCGCTGTATTGCTAGGGGGGATTGGGATCAGGGACCCATCCGTTTCCCTGTCTGAGTCGGAGTCAGGCCATGTGCACACGTTAAGTATTTTTCGCGGTTTTTTCGCTATAAAAACGTGATAAAAACGCGAAAAAAACGCTTACATATGCCTCCCATTATTTTAAGTGTATTCCGCATTTTTTGTGCAAATGTAGCCTTTTTTTCCGCGAAAAAATCGCATCGCGGAAAAAAAAGCAACATGTTCATTAAAATGCGGAATTGCAGGGGAATCCGCACACCTAGGGGTCCATTGATCTGCTTACTTCCCGCACGGGGCTGTGCCCACGATGCGGGAAGTAAGCAGATTATGTGCGGTTGGTACCCAGGGTGGAGGAGAGGAGACTCTCCTCCACGCACTGGGCACCATATAAGTGGTAAAAAAAAGGAGATTTTTGTGTACTCACCGTAAAATCTTTTTCTCCGAGTCATCATTGGGGGACACAGGACGAATGGGTGTTATGCTGCTGCCACCAGGAGGACACTAAGTTAAACACACACAAAAGATTAACTCCTCCCCTGCAGTATACACCCACAGGCTGGACAATCCAGAGCCAGTTCGGTAACAAAGCAGTAGGAGTAAGCCAGTTAACAAACAGAAAACATGTCATAGTCAAAACACAGACTGAAAAGAACAATTGAGCCAACTAGGCTAACAGGGAGGGTGCTGTGTCCCCCAATGATGACTCGGAGAAAAAGATTTTACGGTGAGTACACAAAAATCTCCTTTTCTCCTACGTATCATTGGGGGACACAGGACGAATGGGACGTCCCAAAGCAGTCCCTGGGTGGGTCACCAGAAGTTATAAATGCTGAGCGAGCCTACAAACTACAGATGAGACACAGCCGCTTGTAGGATTCGCCTACCGACGGAAGCGTCTGCCGAAGCCTGAAAGTGCACCTGGTAGTGCTTCGTGAACGTATGTAGACTGGACCATGTAGCAGCCTTGCAGACCTGTGCTGCCGATGCCTGGTGCCGGATGGCCCAGGACGCGCCGACTGACCGGGTAGAATGAGCCTTGATCCCCGGAGGTGCGGCGTGACCCTTGACACGGTAGGACTCTTGGATGGCGGAACGAATCCACTTGGCAATGGAGGCCTTGGAAGCAGGTAGTCCCTTCCGTGGCCCCTTCGGAAGAACGAACAAGGCGTCTGACCTACGGAGAGACGCAGTTCTGGAGACGTAACGTCTAAGACCCCTCACTAAGTCCAGAGTGTGGAGCGCCCTTTCCGTGCGGTGGGAAGGAGCAGGGCACAGTGAGGGAAGGACAATCTCCTCATTAAGATGGAAGGAGGAAACGACCTTCGGAAGAAAAGTCGGACATGTCCGCAGAACCACCTTGTCCTGGTGGAACACGAGGAAAGGAGGTCGGCACGACAGAGCTGCCAGCTCAGAGACACGTCTAATAGACGTGACAGCCACGAGGAAGGCAATCTTCCAAGACAAGAACAGCAAAGACACTTCATGCAAGGGCTCAAAGGGGGGCTCTTGAAGAGCACAGAGAACTAGGTTCAGGTCCCATGGTTCCAAGGGCATCTTGTAAGGCGGAGCCATATGAGAAACACCCTGGATGAAGGTCCTGACCTGCAATCTGTTTGCAATCTTTCTCTGAAAAAGAACCGAGAGAGCAGAAATTTGGCCCTTAAGAGAGCTGAGAGCAAGACCCAAGTCTACGCCTGATTGGAGGAATTCCAAAATGTGAGGGATAGAAAAACGGAGGGGGAAACGTCCCCGCTTCCTGCACCAGGCGAAGTATACCTTCCAGGCGCGGTGGTAGATGCGCATAGAAGAAGGCTTGCGTGCGCGGAGCATGGTAGATATCACCGTCTGGGGCAACCCCTTCTGCCTCAGTACCCAGGACTCAACGGCCACACCGTTAAACACAGGGCCTCTGAGTTCGGGTGGTAAATGGGCCCTTGAGACAGGAGGTCTGCGCGACTCGGCAGCCTCCAAGGTACGTCTGAGACTAGTTGAACCATCTCGGCATACCATGTCCTGCGCGGCCAGTCCGGAGCGATGAGAAGTACTGGGATCCGTTCTGCCTTGATCTTCCTGATCACCTTTGTCAGAAGAGGAATTGGGGGAAAGATGTATGGGAGTCTGAAACCCTGCCATGAGAGGACGAGAGCGTCGGCTCCGAAGGCTGAGGGGTCGTGAGACCTGGCCATGAAGACGGGAACCTGGCAATTGAGGCGAGATGCCATTAGGTCCACGTCCGGGGTCCCCCATCGAGAGCATATCTGGTGAAAGATTGCGGGATGGAGAGACCACTCTACGGGATCGAGGCTGTGGCGACTGAGAAAGTCCGCTTCCCAGTTTTCCACGCCTGGGATAAAAACTGCTGAGAGTATGGAATGATGTGTCTCGGCCCAGCGGAGAATTAGCGTCACCTCGACCATGGCCGCCTTGCTGCGAGTGCCCCCTTGGCGGTTGATGTAGGCTACCGCAGTGGCGTTGTCGGACTGGACTCTGACCGCACGGCCGGAGAGGAACGGCTGAAAATGATGGAGAGCCAGTCTGATTGCCCGAATCTCTAGGATATTGATGGGCAGCTGGGACTCCTGCGGAGACCAGCGACCCTGAGTCGAGTGGCGCTGGAACACTGCACCCCAGCCGAAGAGACTGGCGTCCGTTGTGACAACCAGCCAGTGCACCGGAAGGAAAGACTTCCCCCGAGTCAGGGAGGACCTCTTGGTCCACCACCTGAGGGACTGTCTGATTGGGCGAGAGAGAAGGAGGGGGGCGTGTCGTGGGCAGGCGGTGGATTCCCTGCTATGCGCGTCGGAACGCTGCCATTGCCACCACCATCCTGCTGTATGAGGGAGGGAGTCTGATTGTCCGTGTTGGAGTCCGGACCAGGGCCAGTAAACTGTGCCACCGCCCTAACAGAGCGCCGGATTGCCCGTGCCCCGCGGCTGCAGCGCCGCATTAGAAAGAGGATAAGGGATCCCTGAACGGGCGGTCCCCTGTCAGCTGGTCAGCCCCCGCACTTACCTTGTGCGATGGGGCCGATGCTCCATCCACCTTCACCTTAGTAGGGAGAGGGTGGAGAGCTTCTGCCGCCGTGCAACATCCGCTATGTTCAGTGGTGATGCAGTGGGCGGCTGCACGGACGCCATGGCATTCTGTCCGGCTGTGCCCTGGCTCCAGGAAACTTAGGTGGATGATTAGTCCCCGTGGTCGCCTGACAGGGAGGGAGGGAGATCGGAACGCTAAGGAACCGTCGCCACACTGGAAAGTGAGCCAGGGCTGGCATCCATCGTCGCGGGAAAGGATACAGGAGGAACGCTCCATGTACTTGCCCGTTGTTGGTGCGGGAGAGATCAGAGCTGAAAATTTGCCTGTCGCTCCCTTCCGTTAAAAACAAAAATTGGTGGGGTCCTGAGGACCCAAGTGCCTCCTGAGACACTAAGTAAGAACTGGCTCTGGATTGTCCAGCCTGTGGGTGTATACTGCAGGGGAGGAGTTAATCTTTTGTGTGTGTTTAACTTAGTGTCCTCCTGGTGGCAGCAGCATAACACCCATTCGTCCTGTGTCCCCCAATGATACGTAGGAGAAAATAAGAATTAAAATAAAAAACAGTCCTATACTCACCCTCGATGTCTTCCCGCCTTCACTGCACGCTGTCGCTTCGGTTCCTGTAGCTGATGTGCGGTGAAGGACCTTGCCGATGACGTCACTGTCCTGTGATTGGTCGTGAGCGGTCATGTGACCGCTCACGTGACGGTGACGTCATGGAAGGTCCTGTGCGCACAGACCAGCTATAGGAAGAGGAACGGACGCCGGTGAGGAGATGTCTGGGTGAGTATAACCTTTTTTTTTATTTTTTTAATTATTTTTAAACATTCTATCTTTTACTATAGATGCTGCATAAGCTGCATCTATAGTAAAAAGTTGGTCACACTTGTCAAACGCTATGTTTGACAAGTGTGACCAACCTGTCAGTCAGTTTTCCAAGCGATGCTACAGATCGCTTGGAAAACTTTAGCATTCTGCAAGCTAATTACGCTTGCAGAATGCTAAAAAAACGCGAAAAAAACGGAAAAAAAAACGGAAAAAAAAAATGCGGATTTCTTGCAGAAAATTTCCGGTTTTCTTCAGGAAATTTCTGCAAGAAATCCGCAACGTGTGCACATACCCTCACCGATGCCTTCCGTATCCTGTGTATCACTGAGGCGTCTCCTGCTGGGTGAGCTGGGGAGGAGGCCTTCTCTAGTCGGGGATTACGGAGATCTGCATTGTCTGCCCCTGGAAGGGGACGGTCTAGATGACCTGGAACTACGGTGTCTCTCCCTAGAGGGGATGACCGTGTGTTATGGGATGACGCAGATGGACTTGACCTATGGGTCCGCTTGCGTCCTGACCTAGACGTGGATGTGCCAGGGTCGTTCTGTTCCCCAGTCAAGCTCTCCCTTTGCTGGGTAACAGTCATAGCCGAGGCATGACTCTGCAGAGCCTGAAGCAATGTGGAGGTTTGGTTATCTATATACTGCGTCATAGATTGCCACCTCTGAGTAACCCATTCCGGCGTGGCATTAGACACCGAAGCATTGGCAGGGGCTTCTTGGGGCTCTGATGCAGTAGTCTGGATGCAGTCCAGGCAGTGCGTTACGTGCTGCCACTGGGGAGAGCGGTCCTGCAGGCTGTGCAGAATGCATAATAGCAGTCCTGCCCGGTTCTCTTGGACCTTGAGCCTGGTATAGTGCACAGAGTGCAGAAGGGCTGGCCCCTCTATGACACTGTAGCGTGTCATATTTGCGGGCGGGGGGGCAGAGAGGAGGCGGCGGCTTCAGCTAGGCCGAAGCCGGGGCCTAAATTAGATGCCTGATACCCAAAAGGGCTCCAGGCCGGCGCGAAAGTCCGGGAGGGGGTCGGATCTGAACCGGACCCCCCCCCGGATTTAAAGGCAGGATAGCGGTGGGGCTATAAGCGGAAGGGGGTCCCGGTGTCGGGTCCCCCTGAGGCAGTATAGAGCTGTTGCTGCTGCAGAGACAGGGGCGCAGGGAGCCCTGTGTCTGTATGTGCCATGCCTGCCTGCACTCCCCCCCGGCCCCGACTGGAGCCCGCAGCTGAGCTGGGGTCCCTGGATGCAGGCGCAGTGTGCTGGCCCATTGCTGGGAGCTGTAGAGTGCTGCCTGTACAGGCCCTACCTGAGGCGTCTCAACCTAATGCCCGCAAAGGGGGATTAGGGAGGGTGCTGTGTGACCATCAGGGGGCTTTATCCTCGCCTCGACCTCAACCCAGAAACCAAAAGGAATTGGGGAAGGAGGGGGGTCTCGACTTCGAACCAGCACCCGAGGGACTGGGGAAGGAGCGACATGGGGAATAGCCATCTCCACTTCAACCGGGCACCCCGTGATAGGGGGCCGAGGAAGGAGCCATACCGGTAGTCTCGCAGGAGACCCACTTTTGTTCATCTGTAATCCCGCCGGAAAAACGGAGTAAAGAAAAAGATTTTAGGTGTGCCTCCTATGCAAAACTAAGCAAAAACTGGAGAAGGCTGAAGCCGTCCAGGGGTGTATACTGCAGAGGAGGAGCCACGGTTAATCTTCTTCAGATTATGCATAGTGTCGCCTCCTAGTGGACAGCAGCATAACACCCATGGTCCTGTGTCCCCCAATGAGGCGAAAGAGTAATATGTGTATGTTTGATTTTTTTTATGGTTTTATTTTGAATGGGGTAATTTGAACTTTTATTTTTTTAAATATTTTTAAAAACATTTTTTTTTTTTGGCATTCTTCAATAGTCTCCATGGGAGACGAAGCTGCCATAATGCGATCGGCTCTGCTACATACAGGCGGGCAGGGGGCATTCTTTGCGTCTGGAGGAGAGAAGGTTTTTCCACCAACATAGAAGAGGATTCTTTACTGTTAGGGCAGTGAGAATCTGGAATTCCTTCCCTGAGGAGGTGGTGATGGCGAACTCAGTCGAGGGGTTCAAGAGAGGCCTGGATGTCTTCCTGGAGCAGAACAATATTGTATCTTACAGTTATTAGGTTCTGTAGAAGGACGTAGATCTGGGGATTTATTATGATGTAATATAGGCTGAACTGGATAGGCAAATGTCTTTTCGGCCTTACTAACTATGTTACTATGTTACTATAGTGTAATGGAAAATGGGAAATTGTGAAGAAAAAAAAAAAAAAAGGAATTCGGACATTGTTTTATGGGAACTGTTTTTACAGTGTACATATGCTCTGGTAAAAATCACCTTACAATAGGACTCGGCTCATCGGTACAATTATGGCACTACCAAACATGTCCAGTCATTTTTTTTGTGGTGAAAAAATAAAATCAATAGAAGAAAAAAAAATTATATATACAGTGCAGACCAAAAGTTTGGACACACCTTCTCATTTAAAGATTTTTCTGTATTTTCATGACTATGAAAACTTTACATTCACACTGAAGGCATCAAAACTATGAATTAACACAAGTGGAATTATATACTTAACAAAAATGTGTGAAACAACTGAAATTATGTCTTATATTCTAGGTTCTTCAAAACAGCCACCTTTTGCTTTGATGACTGCTTTGCACACTCTTGGCATTCTCTTGATGAGCTTCAAGAGGTAGTCACCGGGAATGGTTTTCACTTCACAGGTGTGCCCTGTCAGGTTTAATAAGTGGGATTTCTTGCCTTATAAATGGGGTTGGGACCATCAGTTGTGTTGTGCAGAAGTCTGGTGGATACACAGCTGATAGTCCTACTGAATAGACTGTTAGAATTTGTATTATGGCAAGAAAAAAGCAGCTAAGTAAAGAAAAATGAGTGGCCATCATTGCTTTAAGAAATGAAGGTCAGTCAGTCCGAAAAATTGGGAAAACTTTGAAAGTGTCCTTAAGTGCAGTTGCAAAAACCATCAAGCGCCTACAAAGAAACTGGTTCACATGAGGACGGCCCCAGGAAAGGAAGACCAAGAGTCACCTCTGCTTCTGAGGATAAATTTATCCGAGTCACCAGCCTCAGAAATTGCAGGTTATCAGCAGCTCAGATTAGAGACCAGGTCAATGCCACACAGAGTTCTAGCAGCAGACACATCTCTACAACAACTGTTAAGAGGAGACTTGGTGCAGCAGGCCTTCATGGTAAAATAGCTGCTAGGAAACCACAGATAAAGGACAGGCAACAAGAAGAAGAGACTTGTTTGGGATAAAGAACACAAGGAATGAACATTAGACCAGTGGAAATCTGTGCTTTAGCCTGATGAGTCCAAATTTGAGATCTTTGGTTCCAACCACCGTGTCTTTGTGCGGCGCAGAAAAGGTGAACGGAAGGACTCTACATGCCTGGTTCCCACCATGAAGCATGGAGGAGGGGATGTGATGGTGTGGGGGTGCTTTGCTGGTGACACTGTTGGGGATTTATTCAAAATTGAAGGCATACTGAACCAGCATGGCTACCACAGCATCATGCAGCGGGCATGCTATTCCATCCGGTTTGCGTTTAGTTGGACCATCATTTATTTTTCAACAGGACAATGACCCCACACACCTCCAGGCTGTGTAAGGGCTATTTGACCAAGAAGGAGAGTGATGGGGTGCTATGCTGGATGACCTGGCCTCCACAGTCACCAGTCCTGAACCCAATCGAGATGGTTTGGGGTGAGCTGGACCGCAGAGTGAAGGCAAAAGGGCCAAAAAGAGCTAAGCATCTCTGGGAACTCCTTCAACATTGTTGGAAGACCATTCCCGATGATTACCTCTTGTAGATCATCAAGAGAATGCCAAGAGTGTGTAAAGCTGTCATCAAAGCAAAATGTGGCTACTTTGAAGAACCTAGCATATAAGACATTTTCAGTTTCACACTTTTTTGTAAAGTATATAATTCCACGTGTTAATTCATAGTTTTGATGCCTTCAGTGTGAATTTACAATTTTCATAGTCATGAAAATACAGAAAAATCTGTTAATGAGAAGGTGTGTCCAAACGTTTGGTCTGTACGGATACTGTATGTATGTATGTATGTATGTATGTATGTATGTATGTATGTATGTATGTACAGGGGTTGGACAAAATAATGGAAACACCTAACGTTTTGGGCATCATAATCTTTGAACATGTGATTAACATGCAAACCATGACATATGGTAATGTTTTGTAGTTGATTATTTGTGTTATGTGTATGTAAAATAACTGTTTGTTTTGCAGAATTTTAAGAACATTGATGAGAACCTGATACCAATGGCAGACCTCTCGGATTTTTAAAGAGGCCAAATTGTTGGTGCTCAAATGGCGGGCGCTAGTGTAACAGAAAGTGCTTGAATGCTTGGCGTGTCAAGAGGTACTGTCTCCAAAGTAATGACTGCGTTTGAAAGAGAAGGAAAAACGTCCGCAGCAAAGCACAGGTCCGGCCGAAAGTCAAAGTTGACAGAGAGACCGTCGGACTCTAAAGCGAATTGTGAGAGAGGATCGCAAGACCATGGCTCCGAAAATCACTGCTGAGCTCAATGAACACCTACAGTACCCAGTTTCCACGAAAACTGTTCCTTGGGAGCTGAGCAAATAGGGATTTTTGTGTACTTACCGTAAAATCCTTTTCTCCGAGCCATTCATTGGGGGACACAGACCATGGGTGTATGCTGCTGCCACCAGGAGGCTGACACTAAGTATTACAAAGAAAGTTAGCTCCTCCCCTGCAGTATACACCCCTCTGCTGGCTCCCAGCTAACCAGTTCGGTGCAAAAGCAGTAGGAGATCAATAACATATAAACGTATAGCATGTCACATTATATATGAGAGTATAACATATCAAATTATAAAAACAAATACAACTAATAATAGGGAGGGAGCTGTGTCCCCCAATGAATGGCTCGGAGAAAAGGATTTTACGGTAAGTACACAAAAATCCCTATTTCTCCTTCGCCTCATTGGGGGACACAGACCATGGGACGTCCCAAAGCAGTCCCTGGGTGGGGACAACATCAGATCAGGCCGTGTAACCGCTACTTACAAGTGCGCCAAGGCGGCCTGCAAAGTCCGCCTGCCCAGACTCACATCTGAGGAAGTGTGTGAATTATAGTGCTTCAAGAATGCATGCGGACCTGAGACAGGGAGATAGGCTGACATCTAGCACGGAAGGACTCCTGGATGGTGAAAAGAATCCACCAGGCTAACGTGGCCGATGAACCCGGCTAAACCCTTCCTGTGACCATCGGGAAGCCTACTTACCATCGAGAAGCCCAAGCAAAGTGTCCAACCTTTGGAAGGACGCCGTCCTCGATACGTACCCACTTGGAGCACTCACTTCTTCCAGATTATGGAGAACCCATTCCGTTGTGTGGACTGGAGCCGAAAGATGAGAGGACGATGCCCCTGCAACAGTGGGAATACAAAACCACCTTGGCAACGAGGGAATGGGATGGCTTGAGGGCAACGATGCATAGATGGTAATAAGGAAAAAAGACTGAAAGGAACAGAGTGGGAAGCTCTGAAGACTCATCAGGATGACAAGAACGCATAGAAGAAAGGGGAGTGACGTTCCCTTATCGTAAAGTCTTTCTGGATCGAAAAAGGAGTGTACTGTAAGATCCCCAGGACCATTAAGGTCCCCCAGATCTAACGGTACGCGGTAGGGAAGAACTACAGGTGGAGACTCCCTGCGAGAAGGTCCATATTTCCAATTTTGACGAAATAAGACGGAGAAATACTAGTACCGCAAGCGAGAAAACCTGACATGGTCAGTGCGGGTCTCCCAGGATCACTGGGGGCCTTTTCCGCTTCCAAAAAGGTCTCAGACGTAGTGGAAGAGGAGTTATGGAAATTGGTACCGTGGAAGAAACGGAGTATGCACTGCGATGGACTTGGATCTTGCAGCCAAACCATGAACTGGAGTACATAGGCGTTCAGCTTGGACGCCATCCGACCTACATCTGGAGTACTCCAGTGAAGGCAGATGTGAAGGAAGACTTCCGAGTGAAGTTCCCACTCACTTGAGGAGAAAACCCTGACGGCTGAATATGTCAGCCGCCCAGTGTTCTACTCCAGGGACATGTACTGTTGAGATCACCGAATGATAGATCTCGGCCCATCAGAGAGTGCGAGGTACCTCGGCCATGGCGCTTGACTGTGGGTACCTGCGAGATGATTGACGTATGGCACAGCCGTGGCATTATCCAAATTGAAGACGGATGGTTGACCCGCCTAAGGGCAGTGGACCTGCTGTGGGATTGGCCGTACTGTTCAGATCCCCAGAGAAATGATCGGGAGAAGAAGACGGGCATTGGTATCCCTAATAACCATTGGACCAGAAGAAGGCTGTGGATGAGGAAGGAGCTTAGAAACTACCTTTTGAAAGCCTGATTGACTTGCTGAAAACGAGCGGAGCAAAAGAAAACTACTTCCGTTTTCATCTTATTGCTCGGAACCCTCCTAGCTAATTGAATGAACCGAGGGAATGAGTGATCAAGTGCACAAGCTCCGTGTTGAAGGGCCACGACCTTGACTCGAGAGAGAGAATTACCATCCTTCTTGTGCAGGATCATCGTCAAAGAGGATCTGCTGGGCTGGGAATGAGGAAAAAACTTGTCTAAGTTTAGCTGCTAGCCCAAGAGAGAGGGTATTGCAAGTGATATAGACGACTTAGCGTAGTCCTTGTAGAGCGGCTAGAGAGTCGACCGAGTAGGGCAGGACGACCATGTTTCTAAGGTGCAGGAAGCGCATGACAACCGTCATGACCCTTGCGACCACTCTGGTGTGGTAGCCAGGCAGAAGGGCCAGGTCGTGAAAATACTGTTCGCGAATGGAAAGGCGAAGAGATTATAGTAGAGAGGAGAAATAGGTATGTGAGGGAAGAATCCCGGATGACGATGGATGCCAGAAAACAACCACGTTTCTCTGTTGAAGTAGTGGCTGAGCGGAGGAACTCCATCCGAAAAAAGAGAGGGCCCTGTCAAAGGTTGTTAGAAGTTTGGGGTCCAGAAATGGAGATACTTTTCATTCCCTCCATTTTGGAACCAAGATCCCTTAGATCTAGACTGTCCTGGCCAATGCTTCCACTGCTGGTTGAGCTTGAAGAAGAGATACGATCCCTTGCTAGTCTCCCGCTCAGAAGATTTGATTGGCCAGCTATACTGTGGAACGAAGTAGATAAGGTCTGGGACCCGGAGACTTTCATTCTCTCCCTTTGGTCAAGCAACCCATGTGGCGGCTAAGGAAGGGTAGAGCGCTAAACCCGAAACCACAGGACGGAACTAACTAGACCTGCTATCCGACCGTCTGTGGAATCTTAATTGATGATACACCGGCCAGGATACTGGTAGGAATACCGCAAGAAATTCTGCCCGGCGAGTCTGTCAAGTGACAGAATGCGGGACTGTAACCAGCAGGTCTCTGCCATCGTGCAGAGAAGAAAATAAGGAAAAAAATAAAAATAAATAAAAAATTAAAAAAAAGAGTTCTTTGGGTCTGAATAGCAGACCCGTCCGTGTGCCTCCTACGGACACTAAGCAAGAACTGGTTAGCAGGGAGCCAGCAGAGGGGTGTATACTGCAGGGGAGGAGCTAACTTTCTTTGTAATACTTAGTGTCAGCCTCCTGGTGGCAGCAGCATACACCCATGGTCTGTGTCCCCCAATGAGGCGAAGGAGAAATCTGGATTCCACGGAAGAGCTGCAATTAGAAAACCGCAGCTCTCAATGACAAATGTTTCCAAGCATTTAGAGTGGTGTAGAAACCTCCAGAATTGGTCCCTCGAGCAGAGGAAACATGTGATATTCTCAGACTAATCATCGTTTACCCTATTTCCGACCTCTGGCCGAGTGTACGTTTGGAGACAGCCGAAAGAAGCATTCCATCCAGACTGCCTTCTCCCAACCGTAAAACATGGCGGAGGTTATGTGATGATCTGGGGTGCTATTTCGTGGAGATCCGCTGGGCCAATGATTTCCCTTCATGGAAGAATTAACAGCCGAGATTATTTAGGCATTTTGGGCGACCAAGTGCATCCAATGGTTCAAGCACTGTTCCCGGAGGGGAACGCCATCTTTCAGGATGATAATGCACCAATTCATACAGCTAGAATCGTTAAAGCATGGCACGAGGAACATTCTAATGAAGTTGAGCATCTCATCTGGCCCCCACAATCCCCAGACCTCAACATTATTGAGCATTTATGGTCGATTTTAGAGATTCAAGTTAGACGTCGATTTCCGCCGCCATTGTCGCTCAAAGAACTGGAGGGTGTGTTAACTGCAGAATGAGCTAAAATTCCCTTGGAAGCAATTCACACCTTGTATGAATCCATACCTCGGAGAATTGAGGCTGTAATCGCCGCAAAAGGTGAACCTACACCATATTAAACTAACTTTTGTTGATGTTTCCAGGTGTTTCCATTATTTTGTGTATATAGATAGATAGATATAGATAGATATAGAGAGATAGAGATAGATAGATAGATAGATAGACATAAATACACACACATTTGTGGGTTATTTTCCGAGACCTGTAACTTTTTTTTTCATGAGATGTTTCATGAGATGTTTTTATTGATGATATTTTGGGACAGATTTAATGCTTTGATCGCTTGTTACAGCATTTTTTGTGGAATTGCAACAACCAAAAAAAAAATGTACGGTAACTTTTGGCGTTCTTTATTTTTTTTTCTAATTTACTGTGTTTACCAACTGAATTATTTTGATAGATTGGACTTTTCTGAATGCGGTGATACATGAGTACTTTATTTTTAAAATATCTTTATTTTTAATGAGACAAAGGCGGCCGATTTGAACTTTTCTGTGTGTTTTTTTTTTTTCATATTTTTAAAACATTTTTGTTTTACCTTTCACTGGTCAGTCCCCTAAGGGGGCTTGAAGCTGTGATCATCTATCTGATCACTTGTGCTATATACAGCGATAACACAACACAGACTGGATTTTAACGGAGCTCAGTCTTTAACAGACCCCTGGCTATCATAGCTGCCCGTCAGCGACCTGCGATCATGTCACGGACGCGCTGATGGTCACATGGAACACCACATCCCCCATGGGACTGTCTGAATTTGAGTTATATGGCATTTAACAGGTTAACCATTGCGGGCAGAGGTCCGCTCCACCTGTGGATGTTACAGGCATGTTCTGGCTGTACCAGACACAGTCATCACCTGCCGAGAATCTACTTTCAGAGTCCCAAGATTGTAAAGCCCGAGTAGTAGACAACCCCTTTAAGCTTAGTTCAGACTGGTGTATCATAAAAACAAGCCCAACACACAGACTACATAACACATTCACACTTAAGCATACTCACTGACAAATCCTGGACCGAAGTTTGGGGGGTTTGGTCGAATCATTTGTGGTGCTATATTTCCATCCTACAGAGACAAAAAGTTATACATAAATTTACAAACACTAGATGCTGATTTTTCAGGGCAGATATAACATCCTACAATAAAGCACAGGTACATTTTGGATCTTTATGACCAGGCTATTAACCCCTTCACCCCAAAGCCTGTTTTCACCTAAGTGACACAGCCAATTTTTACAATTCTGACCACTGTCACTTTATGAGGTCATAACTCTGAAACGCTTCAACGGATCCTGGTGATTCTGAGATTGTTTTCTCGTGACATATTGTACTTTATGATAGTGGTAAAACGTCTTCGATATGACTTGCATTTATTTGTGAAAAAAACAGAAATTTGTCGAAAATTATGAAAATTTAGCAATTTTCAAATTTTTCGTTTTTATGCCCTTAAATTAGAGAGTTATATCACATAATATAGTTAATAAACAACATTTCCCACATGTCTGCTTTACATCAGCACAATTTTGGAAACATAATTTTTTTTTGTTAGGGAGTTATAAGGGTTAAAAGTTGACCAGCGATTTCTCATTTTTGCAACAAAATTTGCAAAACCATTTTTTTACGGACCACCTCACACTTGAAGTGACTTTGAGGGGTCTATATGACAGAAAATGTCCAAAAGTGACACCATTCTAAAAACTGCACCCCTCAAGGTACTCTAAACCACATTCAAAAAGTTTATTAACCCTTCAGGTGCTTCACAGGAATTTTTGGAATGTTTAAAAAAAATTGAACATTTAACTTTTTTTTCACAAAATTTTTACTTCAGATCCAATTTGTTTTATTTTACCAAGGGTAACAGGAGAAATTGGACCAAAAAAGTTGTTGTACAATTTGTCCTGAGTACGCCGATACCCCACATGTTGGGGTAAACCATTGATTGGGCACATGGCAGAGCTCGGAAGGGAAGGAGCGCCATTTGACTTTTCAATGCAAAATTGGCTGGAATTGAGATCGGAACCCATGTCGTG
Source organism: Ranitomeya variabilis (assembly GCF_051348905.1). Lineage (NCBI taxonomy): Eukaryota > Metazoa > Chordata > Amphibia > Anura > Dendrobatidae > Ranitomeya > Ranitomeya variabilis. The sequence continues at coordinate 73,231,308 of NC_135237.1, read as the reverse complement.
TTTGGAGAGCCCCTGACGTGCCTAAACAGTGGAAACCCCCACAAGTGACACCATTTTGGAAAGTAGACCCTCTAAGGAACTAATCTAGATGTGTGGTGAGCACTTTGAACCTCCAAGTGCTTCACAGAAGTTTATAATGTGGAGCCGTAAAAAAAATTAATATTAATTTTCACAAAAAATGATCTTTTTGCCCCAAATTTTTTATTTTCCCAAGGGTTGCAGGATAAATTGGACCCCAAAAGTTGTTGTGCAATTTGTCCTGAGTACGCTGATACTTCATATATGGGGATAAACCACTGTTTGGGCGCATGGCAGAGCTCGGAAGGGAAGGAGCGCCATTTGACTTTTCAATGCAAAATTGGCTGGAATTGAGATCGGAACCCATGTCGTGTTTGGAGAGCCCCTGACGTGCCTAAACAGTGGAAACCCCCACAAGTGACACCATTTTGGAAAGTAGACCCTCTAAGGAACTAATCTAGATGTGTGGTGAGCACTTTGAACCTCCAAGTGCTTCACAGAAGTTTATAATGTGGAGCCGTAAAAAAAATTAATATTAATTTTCACAAAAAATGATCTTTTTGCCCCAAATTTTTTATTTTCCCAAGGGTAGCAGGATAAATTGGACCCCAAAAGTTGTTGTGCAATTTGTCCTGAGTACGCTGATACTTCATATATGGGGATAAACCACTGTTTGGGCGCATGGCAGAGCTCGGAAGGGAAGGAGCGCCATTTGACTTTTCAATGCAAAATTGGCTGGAATTGAGATCGGAACCCATGTCGTGTTTGGAGAGCCCCTGACGTGCCTAAACAGTGGAAACCCCCACAAGTGACACCATTTTAGAAAGAAGATCCCCTAAGGAACTTATTTAGATGTGTGGTGAGCACTTTTAACCCCCAGTTGTTTCACTAAAGTTTAGAATGTAGCGCTGTGAAAATCAAAAAATCATTTTTTCTTTCCACAAAATGATGTTTTAGCCCGCAATTTTTTTCCCCCCAAGGGTAACAGGAGAAATTGGACCACAAAAGTTATTGTCCAATTTGTCCTGAGTACGCTGATACCCCATACATTGGGGGGAACCACTGTTTGGGCGCACGGCAGAGCTCGGAAGGGAAGGAGCGCCGTTTGAAATGCAGACTTAGATGGATTGGTCTGCAGGTGTCATGTTGCATTTGCAGAGCCCCTGATGTACCTAAACAGTAGAAACCCCCCACAAGTGACCCCATATTGGAAACTAGACCCCCCACGGAACTTATCTAGATGTGTTGTGAGAACTTTGAACCAACAAGTGTTTCACTACAGTTTATCACGCAGAGCCGTGAAAATAAAAAATATTTTTTTTCCACAAAAATTATATTTTAGCCCCCACATTTTTATTTTCCCAAGGGTAACAGGAGAAATTGGACAACAAAAGTTGTTGTGCAATTTGTCCTGAGTACGCTGATACCCCATATATGGGGGGGAACCACTGTTTGGGCGCACGGCAGAGCTCGGAAGGGAAGGAGCGCCGTTTGAAATGCAAACTTAGATGGATTGGTCTGCAGGTGTCATGTTGCATTTGCAGAGCCCCTGATGTACCTAAACAGTAGAAACCCCCCACAAGTGACCCCATATTGGAAACTAGACCCCCCACGGAACTTATCTAGATGTGTTGTGAGAACTTTGAACCAACAAGTGTTTCACTACAGTTTATCACGCAGAGCCATGAAAATAAAAAATATTTTTTTTTCCCACGAAAATTATATTTTAGCCGCCACATTTTTATTTTCCCAAGGGTAACAGGAGAAATTGGACAACAAAAGTTGTTGTCCAATTTGTCCTGAGTACGCTGATACTTCATATATGGGGATAAACCACTGTTTGGGCGCACGGCAGAGCTCGGAAGGGAAGGAGCGCCGTTTGAAATGCAGACTTAGATGGATTGGTCTGCAGGTGTCATGTTGCATTTGCAGAGCCCCTGATGTACCTAAACAGTAGAAACCCCCCACAAGTGACCCCATATTGGAAACTAGACCCCCCACGGAACTTATCTAGATGTGTTGTGAGAACTTTGAACCCCCAAGTGCTTCAGTACAGTTTATAACGCAGAGCCGCGAAAATAAAAAATATATTTTTTTCCACGAAAATTATATTTTAGCCCCCATGTTTTTATTTTCCCAAGGGTAAGGCTGGTTTCACACTTGCGTTTTTTAAAAAAACGCATGTGTGAAAAAACGCATGTAATCGCGGTAAAACGCATGCGTTTTTTTAGACGCATGCGTTTTTATAGAAAAACACAAGAAAACAAGAAAAACCCAAAAAACCCTAACCCTACCCCTAACCTGAAATACGTGGCACTGAAATACGTGGCACTGAAATACGTTTATATACGTATATACGTATATACGTATATAAGTGCCACGATATTTCAGTGGCCACGTATATAAGTGCCACGTATATAAGTGCCACGTATATAAGTGCCACGTATATAAGTGCCACGTATATAAGTGCCACGTATATAAGTGCCACGTATATAAGTGCCACGTATATAAGTGCCACGTATTTCATGTACATGCCACGATATTTAAGTGCCACGTATTTAAGTGCCACGTATTTAAGTGCCACGTATTTAAGTGCCACGTATTTAAGTGCCACGTATTTCACGTAAATGCCACGATATTTCAGTGCCACGTATTTCACTGAAATACCGTGGCACTTAAATACGTGGCACTGAAATATCGTGGCACTGAAATATCGTGGCACTGAAATATCGTGGCACTGAAATAACGTGGCACTGAAATAACGTGGCACTGAAATAACGTGGCACTGAAATACGTGGCACTGAAATACGTGGCACTGAAATACGTGGCACTATGACTGTCAGAAAATGTTCATTAAACGGTTAGGGATGAGTTTAGGGGTAGGGTTAGGGTTAGGGTTTGGATCCCTTTATCACCTTGATGGTGGTGGGTGACTTTTCAGTGTGTGTTCTGTTTTTTTTCTATAAAAACGCATGCGTTTTTAACGCAAACAAACGCGTTGAGATCGGACGCCATGTCGCGTTTGGAGAGCCCCTGATGTGCCTAAACAGTGAAAACTCCCCAATTCTAACTGAAACCCTAACCCCAACCCTAACCCTAGTCCTAACCCTAGCGCTACTTTCACACTAGCGTTTTTTTGCATACGTCGCAATGCGTCGTTTTGGCGAAAAAACGCATCCTGCAAAGTCATCTGCAGGATGCGTTTTTTCCCCATAGACTAACATTAGCGACGTATTGACACACGTCGCAAGCGTCGTGCGACGGTTGCGTCATGTTGTGGCGGACCGCCGGCAGCAAAAAACGTTACATGTAACTTTTTTTGTGCTGACGGTCCACCATTTCCGACCGCGCATGCGCGGCTGGAACTCCGCCCCCACCTCCCCGCACCTCACAATGGGGCAGCGGATGCGTGGAAAAACAGCATCCGCTGCCCCCGTTGTGCGGCGCTTGCACAGTATGCGTCGGTATGTCGGGCCGACGCAGCGCGACGGCCCCGTACCGACGCTAGTGTGAAAGTAGCCTAACGGGAAAATGGAAATAAATATATTTTTTAAAATTTCATTATTTTTCCTAACTAAGGGGGTGATGAAGGGGGATTTAATTTACTTTTATAGCGTTTTTTGGGCGGATTTTTATGGTTGGCAGCCGTCACACACTAAAAGACACTTTTTATTGCAAACAATAGTTTTTGCATCACCACATTTTGAGAGCTATAATTTTTCCATATTTTGGTCCACAGAGTCATGTGAGATCTTGTTTTTTGCGGGACGAGTTGACGTTTTTGCTGGTACCATTTTTGGGTACATGACATTTTTTGATCGCTTTTTATTCCGATTTTTGGGAGGCGGAATGAACAAAAACCAGCAATTCCTGAAATTCTTTTAGGGGGTGCGTTTATACCGTTCCGCGTTTGGTAAAAAGGATAAAGCAGTTTTATTCTTCGGGTCAGTACGATTACAGCGATACCTCATTTATATAATTTTTTTATGTTTTGGCGCTTTTACACAATAAAAACTATTTTATATAAAAAATAATTGTTTTTGCATCGCTTTATTCTGAGAGCTATAACTTTTTTATTTTTCTGCTGATGATGCTGTATGGCGGCTTTTTTTTTGCGGGACAAGATGACGTTTTCAGCGGTACCATGGTTATTTATATCCGTCTTTTTGATCGCGTGTTATTCCACTTTTTGTTTGGCGGTATGAGAATAAAGCGTTGTTTTTTGCCTCGTTTTTTTTTTTTTTTTTTTTTACGGTGTTCACTGAAGGGGTTAACTAGTGATATAGTTTTATAGGTGGGGTTGTTACGGACGCGGCGATACTAAATATGTGTACTTTTATTGTGTGGTGTTTTTTTTATTTAGATAAAGAAATGTATTTATGGGAATATATATATATTTTTTTTTTCTTTATTTAGGAATTTTTTTTTTTTTTTTTTTTTACACATGTGGAAAAATTTTTTTTTTACTTTTTTACTTTGTCCCAGGAGGGGACATCACAGATCGGTGATCAGACCGTGTGCATAGCACTCGGTCTGATCACCGATGTGACAGGCACGTTCCACAGGCTTGCCGGCGCCTGCTATGAGGATTCTCAGCAGACGCCGGCAAGCAGGGTCATCTTATGACCCGGAAGGAGTCCCGCGGCCATCTTGGATCCGGGGACTCCTTCCAGGTCACCGGAGCAGCGCGATCTCATCGCGCTGCTCCGGTGGGAGAGCGCAGGGAGCCCCCGTCCCTGCGCGATCCCCCTCTATGCCGCTGTCACTATTGACAGCGGCATCAGAGGGGTTAAATGCCCGCGATCGGCGACAGCGCCGATCGTGGGCATTGCTGCGGGGTGTCAGCTGTCATATACAGCTGACACCCGCACCCGATCACCGCGGCGCTCAGCGTGAGACCGCGGTGATCGGGGCGCCGTACTAGTACTGCGGCTGTCAGTAATGCAGTGCCGGCAGCGCAGTACTAGTACGGCGCATGTCGGGAAGGGGTTAAAGTGATTTTATATTTCTATGTGCTACTGTTAATGTTTATTTTGATATAACAAGACCTAGTGAGTTGAACTGTGAATGAACTAGTGCTTTTGGATGCTTACTAGTGAGTGATTAAGGTTTTCAATTACAATATTTGCTATAATTGAATTTTTTCATTATTTTCCCCAGTAGTAAAGGTATGGAAAGCCTATTGACACGGTCTTTTCATTTTAAAGTGCATGTTTCTCCTCCATAGATGGAGCTGTAATACCAGTTACAGGCGACTTTGCCGGGTCTAGTTGGGGTTTAAAGGATTTTCTAACTATACAAATTTGAAGAACTGTCCCTTTATTAGGTCATCAAAATGAGTAGGGTCCGATATCTGGCACCCACACCAGTGAGATGTTATCAACAGCACTGAAAAGTGCAGCTCCGTTCACTGCCAAGAACTTCAGCAACCCTCCTGTTCTCTTCAATAGAAGCTGATCCGCAGCACCTGGGAGCGACCACTACACAATGAATGAAGCTGCGCTGCTCAGTGCCATTCACTGTTTACATCCAGCCGAAGTGAACAACTGCTGACCGGTGGAGGGTGCCAGGTGTCAAAACCCCACTGATCTGATATTGAGGATCTTTCCAAAGGATAAATCATCAATATCCTAAGGCCAAAAAAACTGCTTTAGAGGTCAGCAATTTTGGAATTTGAAAATTGTTCTTCCGGTAGAAGCAAGAACATTCATAACGGAAATCTTAAGATGCTACAATATGGGTAACATAAGATGATAATGAATACCTGGGAAAAATTATTCAATAACAGAATTTAAGTGAATTTTAACAATACATCTGGATAAGGCATGCGACCATTTATTATCCACACATCCATTCTACCTGTGAAATCCCTGGTGGAACAACGCTCTGGCCTTCAATATTTTGAGCAACAGGCATTTGCTGAGCCGTGAAAGGGAATCTGGGAGGAAAAAAAAAATTAAAAAAAAAGTTTAAATTACAATAACATGATCTAATTCCTTAAAGAGAACCTGTCGGCAGGATTGTGCTCAGTAACCTACAGTGTCAGGTCAGCAACTTTATATTGATTTAGGTGATACCTTGGTTTGAATCTGTCCTGTGGTTGTTGTTTCATCCTTATTTTCAGTTTTGAGTTAATGATATGCCCGTGCTCCGAGGAGGCCTGTGGGGTCTCCATGTGGTGCTCTCATTAGCTATTCATAATGCAGCCTTCTGACAGGTCACTAATCCCTCACTGTCCCCTAGTTTACATAATGAATATATGTACATACTGCAAAAAACCCTTCTGCAGGAAGGTGCCGCGCTGCAGCATAATCACATTGCATGTTTAATTTGTAGTTAATAACTGTGCTTGAGGTTTTCCTGAAAAGTAAAAAAAAAATACATTTTAAAATGGCACCTGCACAGTAGCAGCAGTCAATGGTGTACATAGAGGTGATCTGATAGCTATTATTGTGCATGCACTGGCTGCTCCATCTTGCTAGAGAAGAAAAAAAAAATTTCCTCCTCCAAGATGGCGCCGTCTGCGCAGTAGCAGCTCTCGGCGATCGCCAATAGCTGCTACAGCGCCATATTGGAGGAGGAATTGTTTTTCCTTCTCTAGCAAGATGGCACCGCCAGTGCATGCACAATAACAGCTATCAGATCACCTCTATATACACAGATAGCTGTTACTGAGCAGGCGCCACTTTAAAATTGATGTTTTTTTTTTTTACTCCTCAGGAAAACCTCGAGCACTGTTAGCTACACATTAAACATGCGATTAAGCTGCAGCGCAGGTGCCATGGCTGCAGGTGTTTTTTTTTTTGCAGTATGTACATATATTCATTATGTAAACTAGGGGGCAGGTCAGAGAGGGATCAGTGACCAGTCAGCAGTCTGCATTACGAATAGCTAATGAGAGCACCACATAAAGGACCCCCCCACAGGCCACCCCGGAGCACGAGCATATCAAACTCAAAACTGAAAATAAAGATGAAACAACCACCACAAGACAGATTTCATCAACCAAGGTATCAGTTTATTCAGAATAACGGCGCCGACCTGACACTGTGTGTAGGTTACTGTGCACAATCCTGCTGACAGGCTTCCTTTAATGAAAAGGGTATTTTTTATTTTCTTCATTAGGTAATGGAAGAAAGTTTGCAGCAGTTTAGCTATTAAAAGGCATTTGCCAACTATAAGAACTCATTGCTAGTGATGAGCGAATATACTCGTCACTCGCGATATCCGGGTCCTCCGAGTACTTTTTAGTGCTCGGAAATTTAGTTTTTATTGCCGCAGCTGAATGATTTACATCTGTTAGCCAGCATAAGTACATGTGGGGATTCCCTAGCAACCAGGAAACCCCCACATGTACTTATGCTGGCTAACAGATGGAGGACACCTGAGCGTGCTCGGGAAATCTCGAGTAACGAGTATATTTGCTCATCACTTCTCATTGCCTATCCATTGGTGATAAGCTGCTGATGACCAGGACTATAAGATTGATGGAGACAGCTGAACACAGCGCTCTGTTCTCTATGTTAGTGTATTTTCAAAACATAATATTTGCATGTAAATGAATCACAGACTTACCGGTTCATCACCATTGGTGGCATTCCCATGTTGTTTACCATGACTTTATTGATGCCTTTCAGAGCGACCATTTTTGCCTTCATTATAGGATCAGTGATGGCATCAAAATCTGAAAAGGACAAAACACAAAAACATGTGAACTACTAAGAGGGAATATTTGCTACATGGATGTAAGAAGATTGGCAGCCACGATCAAATGGAGCTGAGGACGTGACTGGCTCAAGTCTTACTAAGGCAGTCTAAACTCGGCCTAAACCTCTTTTTATGATAAAAATAAAAAGCAACAATTGGAGAGTCGAAGCGGAAGGAATGTTGTACCCACTAAAGCAATTTTTAATTTTTGTGCCTTTGTTTCCTTTCTTTTACAACGCAAAGGGGTGATTCAAAATTGTATAATTTAATTTTTTTTATATTTTTAAAAACACTATTTTCATTTTTAGTTCCTTAGGGAACTTGAATCTTCAATTTTTTAATTTCTATATTCTATATCATGCAATACCACAATACTGCAGTCCATAGAGGGAGTGATTGTCTCCTATGAAGCTCAGCCTGTGGCTTCACAAGTACTGAGATAGCAGGCTCCCAGCAGACATGGTAACCTATTTATGGCCTGTGAGTGGGTCATGGGCATCAAGAGCGCCAACCGGATCACAATTCTTAAAGGTGTGGTTCCCTAGTGCACAACCCCTGCTCAATCAATTGAATGTGCACAATCTCCTTCCCCACTGCATCAATGTCTATCTGTCTGTCTACTGTAGCTAAATCAGAGGCCGCTGGTTGGCTGCAGCCTCTATATCGTCACAGCGGACATTTGCACTGATGGAATATTGATGAGCTGCAGACAAACAGTGGCAGCTGACTGGCTGCAGTGGTCATGTGACACTACAATAGTAGGTCACCTGCTGGGAATCACTAGACTGCGGTCCTGAACTGTTAAAAGCATGGGGCGGTTAGTGGTGGACAATCCTCTTAAATGTAACTGTCAGCGGCATTTATGGAGTTGACAGCAATATTTGGAGCTTGCTCGGGTCATTGCTTTTAGAGACAGAAGCCATGTATAACACACAGCCAGAAGGAGTTCAAGTCCTTTTTAAAAAGCTATTTTTTTGGTCTTTCTTTAATTACCTTATATTAATAGACTTGCTCAATAGAAAGAGAACATCACCAAGAAATTTGTAAAGTACAGTGGCAACAATTATATAATAAACATAAAGAGAATGAAGGAAGCTGTATTTTGATCAAAGCCTACTTACCAATATTTGGAAAAAAAGGCTCGGAGCGTTGTCGGATCATCGCTTGCATCTGCCTCTGTTGCTGCTGTTCTTGTCTTTCTTGATCTAGAAGATCTTGCAGTAATAAAGGCTGTTCCTCCAGTAGAAGAGGTCTCTCACGACTCTGTTGGAGCATTACTTGCTGAGCATTAGTGATGCCACCTGAACATGGCAAGGTCTGATTTAATGTTTCACCTGGGGAAAAGTTATTGGCTCCCTGCTGAGCAGCCAGAAAACCGCTGTTTGATGGTGATCCTTGGGTAAACCCATGTTTAAGTCTTGGTCCCATATCTTGAGATAGAGGGCGATCCACTACTTGATTAGGAGAGGTCATGACATTTTGTGGAATGGCCTGCATTACATTTAGTGGTGGAGCTGCCATGACTCCTGATGGAGAAACCAATTTTTCAACATCATTTAGTTCAGAGTTCTCATTTGATAGCAGGTTATCAAGCGCCGGTGAGGATTCTGGTACACCACAAGAGTTGATTGTATCTTGAGGAGGAACCTGCGATGGGTCATTAGGCTGCACAGAATTAGGAGCACTCTCCTTATCTCCTTTATCTGACCGTTCACTCTTACAGGATGGTACAGAGCAGATATCCTCTTCTAATTGTTGAGTCACAGAGGCCTCCACAGTTGGCTCAGATTTAATATCCGGCGTCTTTGTCTTTGGTGATGCTCCATCTGTGCTTGTTTCATTAGTAACATCAGCCATAGTCTCAGGAATAGGATCAGATGCAGCCGCCTTGGGACTTTCTTCACTGGCTTCTACAGTTTTGCATGGAAGCTCCAACTTTTCATCAATCGGAACATGAAAATCCAGGTCTTCATTAAACATGTCTTTTTTGTCTCCGAGATCAAGATCTGGATCCGTATAAGCGATAATGTCAAACTTACCCGAGCGCAACAAGTCATCGAGCTGAGGATCATTTGCTTCCAGAGTATCTAAGCCATCTAGTTCAACACCTTTTGCATCATCTGGATCCAGATTTATGTTTTCAAGATCATCATCGTCTAAATCCTTAACCTCAACCCCATCTAAATCTTTTACATCAAGATCTTTTACAGAAGGATCATCAGGGTCAAGTTTTACTTCCAACTCACTCGGTGCTGAATTATGACTCGAACCCTTGTTTGAGGTCTCAATAGATAATTGAGTTTGCAAATAGTTCTCAGTCATTAACGGGTGCTCAATATCGTGCATCATGGCATGCGGATTTTGCAGATTCATCAATTGTTCTAAACCATGAGGCACTTGATTAGAAAAACCAGGATGATGAGCGCGGACTTGATCCATCAACCTTGGGCCTTGAAATTCTGGTCTAGGGAAAAAGCCCATTTGCCTCTGATGTGGCATAGGTTGTTCCATTAGATTATGAGATGGCCCAAAGAGAATCCTTGGCCTTCCGTCTGGTGGCCTGTGACGAAGTTCAATATATGGCTGACCCGATATATTATGCTGTTGAAGCTGCATTCCCTGGTGAGAGAAATGTGGTGCCATACCAGCTGAATTTGCCATCGGTGCATTACTTAATGGTCTAGTCAGTTCAATTGACATATCCCTCCTCATCTGCTGTGGAATCCCTGGACCTTGCATTTGTAATGGAGGACCCAAAAAGCGCTCATGACTGGGCACAGGACCAGGTCCTGGTATGGCATACACAAACCTGAAATGAAAAAAGCAAAATTTACTTAATATTTTTCAAAACACTAAATAAGAAAATGTACTATATACAAAGTTAGTGTAAAACTACTGAGTAGTAACTGCTGCTACTTCATGACCAATATACTGAGCCACAGCAAAGGAGTGGTGTGAGCCAATGGGCATTCGGCATTTGCTCCAAATTAGTAAATTTGCTATTTCTTTATATTATCCACATTGGCTAGTGAAATCTTCAAGAATAACCACAAATACATGAAAATAATTTCACAAAGTGGCCATTTACATATACCAGACAACCAGGTACAGTGAAAATCAAGTACATAACACACCTATTTCCAGTGTGTGGTCTCATAGCCATATTAGCCATGTCGCCAGGAAACTGTGGTCTATTGAACTGGCCATTCACAGCAAATTGAGTATGTTGCTCTTTGACAAAAACAGGAAATCGTGGGTTTCCTTTGGGGCCAAGTGCAGCTCGAATGTTGCCAGGGTAAGGAGGTGGAGGTCTGTTAAAGATTTTGTGTTGTCGATGGGCGTTGTCTTGCCACTGTGAGGGATGTCCACCCTGGTTCATCTGTAATGGATCTACTGGCTTCTCTTGTCGGATAGAATTCTTATTTTGTTGCTGTCTCAAAATCATCTCTCGTAACTTCTGACGCTGTTTAAAAAAAACAAACAAACAAAAAAGTAAAAATTCACATTCCCTATATGTCTGGTTGCACATACAATTGTATAGCTCAAGTTAGATTTGACAATTTTTCCATCACAAGGTTTACAGTGATTACCGTATTCTCCGGCGTATAAGACGACTTTTTAACCCCTAAAAATTGTCCCAAAAGTCGGGGGTCGTCTTATACGCCGGGTACGGCGTGTGCAGGGAGCGATCCTGGATGTTCCCAGGGTCTGAAGGAGAGGAGACTCTCCTTCAGGCCCTGGGATCCATATTCATGTAAAAAATAAAGAACAAAAATAAAAAATATGGATATACTCACCCCTCCGACGAACTCTGGCTGTCACCGCTGCAAGCGTCTGCCTCCGTTCCTAAGAATGCAGAGAGTGAAGGACCTTCGATGACGTCGCGGTCAGGTGACCGGTCACGTGACCAATCACAAGACCGCAATGTCATCGCAGGTCCTACACTCACTGCATTCTTAGGAACGGAGGCAGACGCTTGCAGCGGCGACAGCCAGGGTTCGTCGGAGGGGTGAGTATATCCATATTTTTTATTTTTATTTTTTACATGAATATGGATCCCAGGGCCTGAAGGAGAGTCTCCTCTCCTCCAGACCCTGGGAACCACACGCCGTATAAGATGACTGGGCGTATAAGATGACCCCCGTCTTATACGGCGGGCATATCCCAAATTCCATATTTTATATGGAAAAGTTGGGGGTCGTCTTATACGCCCAGTCGTCTTATACACCAGAAAATACGGTAGATACTAGGAGACGAAGCTTAAAACCCAAGTGACATTTTAAGTTCTTTCTAACCAATTTTTCAGATTGTGCTTTTGTTTTTCCCACCCGAGTCACGTGCTGTAAATGCCACTGTCACAGATTGACTCCACTCGATGTTGTTAGAGGGAGATGATGGCTGAATAAAACAGCAATCATCTGCAGGCAAAAATACAAAACGAAAAACCATTCCGTCATATCAGCAAGGGGTTAGTAGCCTAAAATAAGGGTGAAACATTGGGAACCATGGTGAAAAAATTAATAAAATGTGAGAAATACTTAACAGTTGAAGCGTACAATTACTTACAGATATGTCCTTAACTTATCTCTATGGGTATGTGCACACGTTCAGGATTTCTTGCAGAAATTTCCTGACAAAAACAGGACATTTCTGCCAGAAATTCGCATGCGTTTTTTTCACGTTTTTTTTCCGGAGCTTTCCCAATGCATTAACAGCGGGAAAAACATGAAAAATCCTCAAAATTAATGAACATGCCGCTTTTATGTTACAGCAATGCGTTTTTTTCACGGAAAAAAACGCATCATGTGCACAAAAATTGCGGAATGCATTCTAAATGATAGGATACATATGTATGCGTTTATGAGTTTTGAAAAAAATGCAAAAAATCCTGACCATGTGCACATACCCTAAAATCAAACAAAACCCCGAGCCAAGAGAGCAAAAGTTTAAATATGCAAGTAAAAAAAAAAATAGTACTCTATGTATAATTGGTCAAGGAATTCATATTTACCTGTGTTGCTTTCTCTTCAGAGTCTGCCAGTGGCATGTTCAGAGAATTTTGGCCATCTGGCATGCTAGCTGCTTGCTGAATGTTCGCAAACTGTTGGCTTTGAGGACTCATGGCAATGTTGGCAGCTCCACTAAAAGCTTCCTCTGAAAATGATCTTTGTTGATCAGCTAGATCATGTGAATCATTAAACCCATCTCCAGTCTGCACATGAGGAGTCATTGGGGGCTGTTCAAAATTTTCCTGGCTATTAGAGGAATGACTAAACATGTCAGCACCTGGACCAGCCATTCGAGGATTTTGGGAGCTGGCGTCGGGCCTCAAATAGGAAGGCGGCAGAGAAGGTCCTCTGTTTTGTGTACCATGACCAAATGACTCCTGATTAGAAATCAATCCTGAGCGGACCACAGAAGAACGATTAAAGTTATCTGGAACAACTGGCATGGGGGTTCTCGGAGATTGAGAATAAGGGTCAGGAAGAACAGGCCTAGGAGTTCTGTTTGGATGAGGAGAATAAGAATCGGTAGAAGGCCTTGGTGTCCCAGGGGACTGAGAATATGGATCTGAAAGAACAGGTTGTGGTGTACCAGGGGGCAGAGAATAAGGATCCATATTAGTAGGTCTTGGAGTCACAGCAGGGTGAGAATACGGATCTGAAGGCATCGGTCTTGGTGTGCCAGGAGGTTTACAATATGGATCTTGGGGCATAGGCCTAGGTGTTCCAGATGGTTGTAAAAAAGGATCTGATGGTACTGGCCTTGGTGTTCCAGGTGGTTGAGAGTATGGATCTGAAGGCATTGGCCTAGGTGTACTCGGTGGCAGTGAGTAGGGATCTGGAGGCATTGGCCTTGGTGTACCAGGTGGTTGAGAGTACGGATCTGGAGGCATTGGCCTTGGTGTACCAGGTGGTTGAGAGTACGGATCTGAAGGCATAGGCCTTGGTGTACAAGGTGGTTGTGAGTATGGATCCGAAGTCACTGGCCTTGGAGTTCCTGGTGGATGAGAATACGGATCTGAAGGCATTGGCCTTGGTGTACCAGGTGGCTGCGAGTACGGATCTGAAGACACTGGCCTTTGAGTCCCAGGCGGTTGAGAATATTGATCTGAGGAAATAGACCTAGGAGTAGCAGGCTGTTGAGAGTAAGGCTCCATGCCAGACCTTGGAATTCCTGAAGAGGTGACAAAGACATCATGGTGTCTCTTATTCATAGTAGGCTGAGCAAATACATCTCCAACAATAGATCTAGGAGTAGAAGGTGACTGACTGTAGGGATCCATTGTTTGTGCAGATTGTCTTGGGGTAGCTGGCTGATGAAGGTAAGGGTCTATGACTTGTGCTCTTGGAGCATTGGACTGTAAATATGGGTTATTTACTGGCCGTGGTGTTCCTGGAGGTTGTGCATATGGATCCTGAGCATTTGATCTTGACAAAGACTGCGGGTCACTATGTTGCCGCATCAACCTTGGTGGATGAGCAAATTCATTTGTAGAGGAACGATGTGATGCCTGGTTATATGGATCATTTGAAAAATTCTCAGATGGGCGTGGTGTCATAACAGGCCTTTCATATGGGTCTGTAGATAGTCTACGAGATGCTGTTGGCAATGAGCTATAAGATTCCTGTGGTGACTGAGGGGGACGAAGTGGAGTCTTAAATGGAGCAGGACTTCCAGGGGAAAGACCTGAAGTAGGGGTGAGTGGAGGCCTTGCATATTGATCTACTTTATTTTGCACCATTGATTGTCTTTGAATCAATTCAGACCTGGAATTTTGTTTTGCAAAGTCATTGTTTGCGAAACCCAAAGGGCCATCTACAAACAGATCTGTGTTATGTGGGATCCTTGATGGAAATCCAGGCTTTACGAAATGTTCAGATGATATTATAGATCTTTGTGAATTCCCCAACCTCACCCCCAGATCACCACTGGATGGAGATGAAGAAGGATCTCTTATAGGTGATGGTTTAGTGTCCAAACATTCATTTCCAACATTTCTTGTGGAGCATATATCAATAGGTGACCCAGAGTTCCTCCTGTGGTAATTCTGAACAGGTGGAGGTCTTGGTGTTCCAACCATTTTAGCATATGGATCCACAGGTGATGCTGGCCGAGAATTTGAAGATCCAGGTGAGAAAATCATCTGTGGGGACTGCGGCTGAGAACCTTGAGACAGCTGAAGAGGGTCTTGCATCGAAATTCTAGTTGGTGTAGGTGGTGGAGCTTGTGGCTTCACAAATACATCATCAGAGAAAGAGGATGGAGTTTGTTTTGAAAAAGCGTCCTTATTAAAAGTCTGCTGAATTGGAGACATGTTTCCACTATTTTGCTGAGGAGACAATGGACTTTGTATTCCGCTGTTTGGGGTGTCACTTCCTGACTGACTCAAATGATGTTGGGATCCAAACTGCTGCTGTTGCTGCTCATTCTTTACTTGCTCAAGTTTTTGTGTTGCTTCAATCTTGGCTTGCTGTTTGCTCTTCTGGCGCATTTGCTGCAAAATCAGTGGTTGAAACAAAAATACACCGTGAGAATTTTTTATAAAAATATATATCTGTAGGCAAAATTCAAATGACACACATGTAAAATATGTACCTGTCGAAACTTCCACTCCTGCTCGTGTTCAGATTCTCGCTGCCTCATTGGATCTTTAAATAAATCTGAATCAATGCGGGAGTTCATTTCAACTATTTCATGCTGCTGGCGCTTTAAAGAGTCATTGGACATCTGTACTTTGTTGATTCGCAGAGCTGCTCGGTTATCTCTGGCCTTTTGCTGAGAATAAAAAATAAATTTAGGCCTTTACAGTAATGTATTAAGGCAGAACTAGTCAACAGTTTAAAAGACAACATCATTTATGTTTATTCAAATATGATCTCTCGGTGCACAAAGATTATTACCCTACTTGGCAGCACATCTGTCTGCACAGAATGAGGTGCTGCTGAGAACAATATTGTTAATAATATTGTTAATTGTTAATAATGTTAATGCAGGCATGAAAAAGCCACTCACTTGGGGAACTTGCGTTTTGTTGGTTCACCGGTTGATTGCCAGCATGTTTACACATGTCGATAATTGGTGGACATGCATTCTGATGGATGTAATATCTGATTATTTCTTTGTCTACATGAGCGTTAAGGCTCACTTACCACATATGGTGCTCTTTCTTGTGAACTTGCTTTTCTCCAAAGTTTTGCAATTTGTTTCACTCTTGTGGACCAATCTAGAAAATGTCATCACATGAGACGTTATAATTAACAGAAAAATTGAACATGTATATGTATCACACACACTAGGCAAGTTTAACAGATCTCACCTGGAAACTCGTCTTTCAAGTTTGGGAAGTTAACGTATGTATATAAAACAGGGGCCACTGTGGCCATTTCACCAAGTGCCTCCTCTTTCTCCCATTTCAGTGTACTCCGCTGTGCATTGGACATAGTATCTCCCTCGGTTTCCATCACAGGAGCTTGCGTTGGCCATACATTGGTCGGGTCGTTCACCATGCCATGATACACTGGGTTCTTATCCCTGGTAGGGCAGAGAGATAGGCATCTTTAGCAATGTGTGTACCTACAGTTAGTATTGGAATACAGTACCGGACGGGATTGTTGTATGCATGTTAAGCACGTGACATTGTTTGGATTATTGATTGATCAAACTAGCATCTGGTAGCAAGATGCACAAGAACATGAAACTGAAGGATATATGAAGCTGGACACACGCATTAAATGTCATTGGGACACCAGCACTTTAGATTTTGACAAGCCGCAGTCCTCCTTGCTTCTACAATTGACAAACTGCTGCCATAATGGCATTTCTCTTTTGGGAAGCACTACCGTTTTCTCTGCAATCAGATGGCCCATGGAATCATGGACAAGAGTGGAGTATGCCACAGACATCCTTTTAGAAAAAGTCAACATGAACAATACCTGTTATCTGCAAACGGTGGCTGTGTTAGCGGAGGGAAAGCACCGAGTCCACCGCCTGGTGCAAGAGGATTATGTTGCAGGTGTGCGTTAGGTGGCAACATGCCATTTACCATGGGCATTCTTGGAAAAAGGCCATCTCCTAAAGAGATAGAAAATTAAACAATATGACTACACACCAAACATCTTAATATAATACATTAAATGCATTCACAATTCTTCTGCAAGATCTGTAAAAAAAAATAGAAAATGAACAAAAGCCATTTATCTAAAAAAGTGAGGAATGTTGCAAAAACTTGTATGCAGAAGTAATGAAAGTTAAACATTGGACATATTAATGAAAATGCTATGTATTTCAAGAAGACGCAAACGTCATTTTAAAGTTACTCTTTTAAAATGGAAATAAGTGAGCTCTTACAAGATCAGATACGCCACAGTTTGAAGAAAGTGTCTGAATTCGTAAGTACTAAGTAAACGATTTTGGTGTGTATACGATGTTTTGATCACCCATTATTGCATTTTATTGCAATGTTGCAGCAACCAAAAAAACATAATTTTGGTGTTTTGATTTCTTTTTTCTTGATACGCCGTTTACTGATAGGATTATTTTTATATATTGATAGATCAGGCATTTCTGAATGCGGCAATACTGAAAAATGTGTATTTATTGTAAATATATATACTGTATATATTACAATTTTTTTTTATATGCTTCAATAGCCTCATGGGAGACTAGTAGCTGCAATCATCTGATCGCTTGTGTCACACATAGCAGGGCTGCAGGCAGCGCTCGTAGCAGTTCGGCAATGACAACCACAGGGGTCTCCTGCAGAACCCCGGGTTGTCATGCCATCGAATCGGCGCCCCGCGATCATGTGACAGGGTGCCGATGGGCAGACAAACACTCTGTCTCTATGATGAGGAATATGTTTGTGCTTCGGGTGACCTGTGGTCCGGTCTTTCCTTGGTTTCTGTGGCTTAGAGCAGGAGGATCAGACTCCGCCCCGGAGCATGGACGGATCATTAAGTGAAAACTTCTAACACTGATTACACAAGAACCACAAGACAGATTTCTTCACCCCAGGTATCATTTTAATCAATTGGATTTATTCATAAGTGGTTTAAAGAGCTGTACAATTTTCTCTTGTTCAGATATTCAAAATGTTTGCATTTTTTTGTTATTTGTGGAGAGTATCTTTATATTACTTTCATATTTTATTTTGGGAGAATAAGTGTCCATTTTTCACTTTTTTTTTTTTTGTTGTGACCACAAAAAGGCCACTAAAAGACATTTCATAGTTGGTCCCTTTTCCAAAACAATTATTTTTACATATCGGATACTCCCCCGTCTTTATTTTAATTTATATTTCTCCTTGTTTTTATGTTTTTTTTTTTTTTTTTATTGTTGCACACATTATGTCCCCCATAAGGTCATTAAAAACATTTGGGGGGCATTTAAATACTTTTTTCTTACATTTTATTTCCCATGTAACAAGCTCGGACATTCATAGTCTATAGGCTGTCCAGGAGGTAAAAGGGTTTTTCTGTATTGACGACCATATAGCTAAATTTATCTTGGTAAGAATGTGCCACCTACACACCACAGGTTCCTAGTATTTACAAGCTGCTCGTGTTCTGTCTACAATGATGTGATGTCTAGGAAAAATGATGTGATCGTGGTAACCAACTAGCAGCACACTACATGATTTTAGCAGGGAAAGGACGCATTAGGCCTCAAGGTTGGGTTCACACTTATGGCCGCACAGCAAAGGATCAGAGACTGGTCAGATATGCAGCTGAATTCTTCATGTCTACGTGGTAAACTATCGATTAGGCCGGGTTCACAAGTCCATGTGCTTGGATTGCCATACCAGCCCCAGGGCTCCTGACCTGGGCCATGTGCCTCTTAGGCACACATGGTGCAGTTAGCTCAGGTCAGTAGTCCAAGGCGAGGCATTGAGATCCATCGGCAGTCCGTGTTTGCAGGCCTGCGCTGTATAACCGTGGGGTTATGTACAATGCAAAACTTTAAGCTGCAATCCTTCATACTGAGAACGGTCGGTCTGCCACACAGACGGTGCTTCTTGGCCGCGAAGTGTGATGCCACACCAAGAGGTCCACAAAGAGACCGATTTCAGTCTGTTAATCAGCGTTGTTTGTTCACTGGCCTGTTTACACAGGACAATGAATACTGATGGAAACAGAAATATTAATACGATTGTTCTGCCGTCACGCAGCTTGCACATTGTCGGCAGCACATCTTTAAATGATGCGATGTGCTGCCATTAACATACTAAGTCTTTTGTCGTTTTACAGATGATTGCAGTCATGTTTACAGGGATGATAACGTGGAATAAGTGTTAACAGAAATGCTCGTTCACCAATTGTACACTTCTCTAACTGCACTTTTAAATTTTGCAAGGAGATTTTCCCATGACAGGGCATTTTTGCAGCTGCTCTTTTAACCTTACGCAATTGCCTGTTGGAAAGAGTCCTCAATGTTTCCTTAGCACGCACACGTGTGTGCTGGGAATCAGCTACATACTTCTTGATTGTGCGATGATCACAATGAAGTGTCTTGGCAATGTTGATTGTAGTCATGCCTTGACCTAAATACTCCACAATTTGTTGCTTCTTAGCAGCCGACACAACCTTTTTCTTCCCCATTTTGGCAAAAAACGTAGGCTGCTTAATAATGTGGAACAGCCTTCTTAAGTAGTCTTGCCTTTATTTGGACACACCTGCCAAACTAATTTGCACAGGTATCTGCAATTGCTTTCAGTGATATAAAGAGCCCTGACACACATCACCATCAATGAGATTAAATGACAAACAAAAAAATTCTAACCTTATCACTCCTAAACTCTTTGTGCATAATAATTTGGAACACAGTGTATATACCTATGAGGAGGCTGTTGAGCTCGGAGTTTCACGGACGTCTGCGTTAACCCAAATAGGGATTTTTGTGTGTACTCACCGTAAAATCCTTTTCTCCGAGCCACTCATTGGGAACACAGGACCATGGGTGTTATGCTGCTGTCAACTAGGAGGCTGACAATAAGCTGAGACAAAAAAAGGTTAGCTCCTCCCCTGCAGTATACACCCTCATGCTGGCTTTCAGAGACCCAGTTCAGTGCAAAAGCAGTAAGAGAATGACAACAATATATCATGTAACAGTAGAGTACAACATGTCAAAGAAAGTCATAAAACCGAAAACGGTAAAGCGCCGAACAGGCTAACAGGGTGGGTGCTGTGTCCCCCAATGAGTGGCTCGGAGAAAAGGATTTTACGGTGAGTACACACAAAAATCCCTATTTCTCCATCGCCACATTGGGGGACACAGGACCATGGGACGTCCCAAAGCAGTCCCTGGGAGGGAAACAATACAACCAAACAACTCCGTGTACCATCTGACTTACAAATGCGCGACGGCTGCTTGCAGAACACGTCTGCCAAGAGCCGCGTCCGCAGAGGAATGGATGTGGACATTGTAGTGCTTTGTGAAAGTATGCAGGCTGGACCACGTTGCGGCCTTGCAAACCTGCTCTGCCGTTGCCTGGTGCCGGATGGCCCAGGAAGCACCCATCGACCGAGTGGAGTGAGCTCTAATCCCCGCCGGGATAGGTCTGCCCCTGACTCGATAGGATTCTTGGATAGCAGATCGAATCCATCTGGCTATCGTGGCTTTAGACGCAGCCAAACCCTTTCTGTGACCCTCTGGGAGAACGAAAAGGGAGTCTGATCTTCTGAAATGAGCCGTTCTGGAAATGTACCTCCGAAGGGCCCGTAGAATGTCCAGAGTATGAAGGGCTTTTTCAACCCTGTGTTTTGGCTGCGGACAAAAAGAGGGAAGAATGATGTCCTCGTTAAGGTGAAAAGAGGACACAACCTTAGGGAGAAAATCTGGAGATGGACGAAGAACTACCTTGTCCTGGTGGAAAGCGAGAAAAGGAGCTCGGCAGGATAAAGCGGCCAATTCCGAGACCCGTCTGATAAGACGTCACGGCCACAAGGAAGGCAACCTTCCAGGATAGGACCCTAAGCGGGATGTCCTGAAGAGGCTCAAAAGGAGGTTCCTGAAGAACCCCCAGAACCAAGTTGAGATCCCAGGTCTCCAACGGCATTCTGTAGGGGGGTACCACATATGAGACCCCCTGAATGAAAGTTTTGACTTGAAGGTTGGCAGCGATCCGACGTTGGAATAACACAGATAACGCTGAAATCTGACCCTTAAGGGAACTCAGAGCCAAGCCGGAGTCCAGACCGGACTGCAGAAAATCCAAGATGTCAGGGATAGAGAATACGAGCGGAGGGCGACCTCGGAGTCTGCACAACGAGAAGAAAGTTTTCCAGGTGCGATGATAGATAGAAGCGGAGGACGACTTGCGAGCGCTCAACAAGGTGGGAATGACCTGCTGAGAGAAACCGGCTCGAGTTAGAATCCAGGTTTCAACAGCCACGCCGTTAAACGTAGGGCCCCTGAGCTCTGGTGGCAGATCGGCCCCTGAAGAAGATCTGGACGGTCTGGTAAGCGCCAGGGGACGTCAGCTACGAGCTGAACGAGCTCCGCGTACCAAGCGCGACGAGGCCAATCCGGCGCGACCAGGATGACCGGAACCCTCTCCGACTTGATCTTCCGGATTACCTTTGGCAGTAAGGGAAGAGGAGGAAACACATAGGGCAGTCGGAACTGATGCCACGGGGATATCAGTGCGTCCACTCCGATGGCCAGGGGGTCCCGGGAACGTGCAATGAAATTGTGCACTTTGGCGTTCAGCCTGGACGCCATTAGATCCACGTCCAGAGTCCCCCAGCGAAGGCTGATCTGCCGAAACACCTCCGGATGGAGTTCCCATTCCCCCGAGGCAAGACCCTGACGGCTTAGAAAGTCCGCCGCCCAGTTTTCGACGCCTGGAATGTGCACCGCGGACATGGTGGAATGGTTGGCTTCGGCCCAACGAAGGATGTGTGAGACTTCCTGCATCGCCGCCCTGCTGCGGGTACCCCCCTGGTGGTTTTTGTAAGCCACAGCTGTGACATTGTCCGATTGGATTCGGATCGGGTGACCCGCGAGCAGGGGATGAAACCGTCTCAGGGCGAGTCTGATCGCACGAATCTCCAGAATGTTTATAGGGAGCCTCGACTCCCGAGGAGTCCAGCGACCCTGGGCAGAGTGGTGAAGAAACACCGCACCCCAGCCGAGAAGACTGGCGTTTGTGGTTACTACAAACCATCGGATCGGGAGAAAAGATTTCCCCTGGAGGAGGGAGGGACCCAGGGTCCATCATAAAAGGGCTTGTCTGGTCCGTGGCGATAAAGGACATGGACGATCGAGTGATAAGGGACTCCTGTCCCAGTTGTCCAATAGAGCCTGTTGCAAGGGGCGAAGATGGAGTTGGGCGAAAGGGACCGCTTCCATTGCGGCTACCATTTTGCCCAGGATCTTCATGGCGAAGCGAATGGTTCGGGGACGAGGAAGGCAGAGCGTCCGGACTCCAAGCTGAAGCTCTCGGGCCTTGGACCGAGGGAGTAAGACCAGACCCCTTGAGGTGTCCAGGATCATTCCCAGAAAGGAGATCCGACGGGCAGGAACGGGGGAGGACTTGTCCCAGTTGATCAACCAACCCAGGCGCGAAAGCGAATCCAAGGTAATCTGGACGCTTGCCTCGCAGGCCTGAAAAGACGGACCTTTTATAAGGAGGTCGTCTAAGTAAGGCAACACGACCACTCCGCGAGAGTGAAGAATTGCCATGACGGCCGCCATGACCTTCGTGAAAACCCTGGGCGCCGTGGCAAGACCGAAGGGCAAGGCTGTGAATTGGAAATGGTTGTCCAGGATGGCAAAACGGAGGAAACTTTGATGTGGCGGAAATATTGGAATATGGAGATAGGCATCCTTGATATCTATTGATGCCAGGTATTCCCCTCTCTCCATTGAGGTGATGACCGACTGGAGAGATTCCATCTGGAAGTGCCGCACTTTTACGCACTTGTTCAGGAGCTTCAGGTCTAAAATGGGATGCACTGTCCCGTCCTTTTTTGGCACGACGAAGAAGTTTGAGTAAAAACCTCTGAACCTCTCGTGTTCCGGAACCGGAACAATGACCCCGCACTGGCGGAGGGAATGAATGGCGCAAAGAAGGGCGCGTGACTGAGCACCCGAACTGGGGAGACGAGAGGGAAAAAACCGAGCTGGGGGGAGGCAGAGAACTCTATTTTGTAGCCAGACGACACCAGATCCCTGACCCATTCGTCGTGGATGACGGAGAGCCAGACTTGTTGAAAAAGAAGTAGGCGTCCGCCTACCTTGGAGGTGTCGCCTGGACAAGCTCGCGAGTCATTGCGAAGGGAATCTGGCAGGCCTGGACCCTCTGGTTCTGGGCTGTGTAGGCTTTCCTCGCCAGGACGGATTTGGCCTAAAAGAGGGACGAACGTCTCTGTCTGAGCGAGCGGATCGGTCCGATCTGGAATGGGCGGCAGGATTGGACCAGGCTGGACTGCTACGAAAGGGCCGAAAGCGAAAAAATGGTTGACGCTGGAAAGCAGTCTTGGGCCTCTGTTGGGGAAGGAACTTGCTCTTTCCCCCTGTAGCATCGGAGATAAGCTGGTCTAGTTTTTCACCAAAAAGACGCCCGCTCTGAAAAGGGAGAGAAATCAGCGACTTTTTTGAGGAGGAATCTGCGCGCCACTCTCTGAGCCAAATAGCCCTTCTGATGGTGATGGCATTAGAAGCCGCCGACGCTGCACAGTTCGCTGCATCGAGAGAAGCGTACATTACGTAATCACCGGCCATGGCAATTTGTTTGGCGAGGTCCGCCATCTCAGAGGGAAGGTCCTGTTCGTGAACGGATTTTGCTAGGGCATCTGCCCAGGAAACCATCGCCTTGGCCACCCAAGCCGCGGCAAAGGAAGGAGAAAAGGAAGATCCTGAGGCTTCGTACACTGAGCGAGCTAGGGAATCTAGCTGGCGCTCTGTGGGATTTTTAATTGAGGCGCCATCAGGAGCGGACAAGAGGGTCTTGGACGCTAGGCGCGAAACCGGAGGATCTACCAAAGGGGATTCGGTCCAGTCTTTAACAAGATCTGCGGAAAAAGGATATTTCGATTCCAGGGTCTTTTTGCCTGTGAAACGCTTATCCGGGCGCTCCCTGTGTTGCTTGACAATATCCAGGAAATTTGGGTGAGAAGCGAACGTCTTATGGGAACGCTTGTTTCTAGTAAAGGAGACTGAATGTTCTGGAGCAGGAGTAGGGTTATCGTCCACTTTAAGGGCATGATTGACAGCCTCAATAAGGGAGTCAACTGTAGATCTAAACTCAGGAGCATCCGGGTCTAAGGATACATCGGACTCATATTCAGAGTCGTGAACGCTACGAACCCCTAACGAGGGTGAGCGAGAGGCGGAGCCGCCAGAAGCTGAGTGGCGTGGTGAGTGCTCCGGAGAGGTAGAACGGATCCGTTTTCTGGATGACCGTGCCTCTTTCTGGAGAGAGCGGCCCCTGCTGGCCGACGATTCCCCTGCTACGGAGGGCTCTCTTAAGCCGAGAAAAGGATAGCCCCACTCCCCAGGAGGGTGCTGAATGGATTTGATAGCATTGGCTAAAAAATCCACAGACTGAGACAGAGAGGCAACCCACGCGGGGGGACTAGATACGCCTGAGTCGGTGGCGGTGGAGGGCTCCTGGGCACTTGGGGCATCGCAGGTTGAGCAGAGGGGGGAAATCTGAGGCCAAGGAAGTGGAGCCTGGCAGGTGGTACACGCAGAAAAAAAGGTAGCATGCACCTTTGAGGAGGTTTTAGACCTTGTCTGGGACATGGTGTACCCTAGTGTAACAGACAGCAGGGTGACGTGGTCTCCTTACCCGAGGTCCTGTGTCCCACCGAGGAGAGAGAAAGAGCGGTGGAGATGTGACAGTCGGTGTTCTCAGCGCTGCACGTGGGTAGAAGCTGCGGATCTGGAGCTGCAGCGTGTAGAGGAAGATCCAAGATGGCCACCGAGAATAATATAGGAAGTCTCGCAGAGAGCGAGAAGCGCCTGGACTGGGGGGCGGCGCCGCCGATGATGCAAGAAAAGGGGGCGGAGCCTATCGGAAGAACGGCCGAGCTAGGCCGAAGCCGGGGACTTAATTTGCGGCTTCGGCCCGGCGCGACGCCGCCGAGCGCCGGAGGCTATGGGGCCAAAGAAGAACGTGCCACAGTTAAGAGGGAGCCCTCCGACCGCCACGGGCGACCCCCCCCCCCCGAGACACTTAACCCAATAAAGAAGCGCTGGGGAATTTGCGGCTTCAGTGCTGCCCACAGATCCTGGTGAGCTGTGCCCGGGGTTATTAGGACTGTGCAGGGGTTGGGGAGCCTCCGGCCACCATCCCCTGAAAAGGGGGGTGGGGAGGGACCGTCCGCCACCATCCATCAGCCGCATATTCAGTGGTGATGTAGTGGGGGCTGCACGGACGCCACAAGATGAAGTGCCCCTGAACAGCCGAGGGTGAGACCTGGTGGGCAGGGCATATGTCCGGCAATCGAGCCTGGCTGCAGAAGAGGGTACTGGAGGTGAAACTCCAGTGCTCGTCTGTAAAGCGGGGGGGGAGATCGGACCCTTGAAGGGGCCCGTCGCCCCTATAATCAGCTCAGGCAGTGGCATCCCATGTCGCAGGAGAGGGTACGGAGAGGTGAAACTCCCGTGCTCGCCTGTTGTTGGTTCGGGGGAGAACGGAACATGAAAGAATCCGTCGCCCCCTTCGTCCGGAAATAGGAAGGTTTAAAAAAACAAATTCCAGTGTGCCTCCTACGGACACTAAGCTTGAACTGGGTCTCTGAAAGCCAGCATGAGGGTGTATACTGCAGGGGAGGAGCTAACCTTTTTTTGTCTCAGCTTAGTGTCAGCCTCCTAGTGACAGCAGCATAACACCCATGGTCCTGTGTCCCCCAATGTGGCGATGGAGAAAATAAGTTTTCCAAAACTGTCCAGACCCCTATCAACTCCACAAATGGAAGGACCATCATATAGAGACTCAAAGTAGAAAGTTTGAAAAGAAATTTGCCGTTCTTTCTGCAACACATGAAACTTCTGTATGATAACTGAATTAATAGTTAAATTTACAACTGACATGGCTGACAAAATCAAACACAAATGGAGATATCAATGGAGGACATCTTTTATGGCGCTGTTGCCTATGCCAGGTGATTCAAGTGATCTCCGCATGCAAGAAGCATCTCTCTGACCTGTTCCTGAAATGAAAGGCTTGAGTCCTCTTAGGATCATTTTCTATTTAATTATCCAACATTTACAACAAGTAAATTTAGGAAAAACGATGTACAGGGTGGGGCCATTTATATGGATACACCTAAATAAAATGGGAATACTCTACACCATATAAGCAGTCGGTTTACTGAGGAAGGTCTTATTGTTTTGACCGAAACGTTTATGCTGGACTGCCATTCAAGTAATAAATATCTATTTCTTTAAAATCATCACCATACACAAGTTGAGTGCCAAGTTATTTATTATATCCATATAAATGGCCCACCCTGTACAATATTGGATTAGACTGTGCTCAAAGCAGGCCACAGCTTCCCCAATATGTGGCGTTGCCATGTTTATTTGCCCTTACAACATACAGCAGATCATTGCAATGCACTTGTCACTCTGGCATCCTCTACCGCCTTCACTTCCCTCCTTCTGGGGTGTACTCATTACTAAATCAATGTTGCTGAGTAATTCACATGACCCCACACGAGCACTATACGGAGTCTTATTAGTATTGTCCCATGAGAAAAAAAAATGCTGCAAATTATCTCTTAGAAAGTAAACAGTCTCACTAGTGGAGCTAGATACCCCATATGTCAATGACTATTCTTTTAGCAAACCTTAACCCTGCTGTGGAACCATGGGGTCATATAGACAAGTCAATGTCGACCCTTTAACGAGCCTTGTCACATGACTTAGGATAATAGCCAAACCAGAATCTCAATTTGCAGACACTGTGTTTCGGGGTACTGCCCCTCGTCAGTGCAAAGTGGAGATCTGGTTTGGCTGATTGAGAGGCGTCTGACCGGGATCCAAGAAGTATCGTTTCTCCTTGCAGAGAGTGACATGATAATTGATGATTGATGGTATTTTGAATTTGTTTTTTAATTTTGTTTCAAAGTTATTTTCAATTTTCTGTGTTAGGGACTCTCCTGACCCCATAGTACCTTTGTCTGACTTTTTTTTTTTTTTTTTTTAAATATTTTTTGTTTATTCACAGGTTTTCCAATATAATTGTAAATAAACAATGGTTAGACGAACTGTGAGGACTCCTGATGAAATATTGGCAGCTTTGAATGCTTCTAATGATGTCGATATTGATAATGAAGGTAATTTGTAAGATAATTTGAGCAGGGTCTAAAGTGACGCAGATCTCGATGCCGCATCGGATTCAGACAAGTGCTATTCTGTCTTACACTGGCGTCGCTAATTCCTCCGATGATGAGGACGACGACGATGATACTTCAGGTGAAATTCTTGGCAAAGAAGGCTCTAAGTGGTTGCTACAGCCAAAGACTATTCGACGAACTCCAATATGAAACATTGTCAAGGCCAATCCAGGACCAAAGGGTGATGGACGTCTTGCGGATACGCCCTTGAAATCATTCAAAACTTTTTTTCAACAATGCTTTGATTGAAGTCGTCGTCAAATGGACGAACCAAAAAATTCAAAGAGCTAAAGTGAAATACAAGACCCAGTCTGGATATTTGTATGGCACAAGCATTGACGAAATTCGTGCTCCACTTGGAATTCTGCTCTTCTTGGGTGCTACGAAAAGTGGAAAAGAAAGCACAGTGTGTTTGGAAGAAAAATGGCACTGGAAGGCCAATTTGCATAGCAGCCATGAGTCACTTTTTTTTATTTCTTCTGTATTGCTTGTGCTTTGATGACCAACACTCGAGATCAAAGATGGGACGCTGACAAATTGGCACCGATTAGCAAGATTTACAATTTGTCTTGGCTTGTGAAGCGAACTACTCTCCTGGAGTTGGGTGTCCTGTGGATGAAACTTTGCTTGGATTCAGAGGAAGGTGTGGCTTCAAACAGAACATACCAAATAAGCCAAGCAAATATGGATTCAAGGTATATGTCATGGCTGACAGCAAGAACTTTTATTCGGTTTCTTCGAAGATTTACAAAGGAGCTGGAACTCATGCTTCAGGATTGCCGATTCCTACCCAAGCTGTGCTGGATTTGATTCCTACAATTGTTGGAACGAACAGAAATGTTACAACGGACAATTACTACACTTCGATTCCCTTGGCTTTGGAGCTGAAAGGCTCGCAGTTTGACTTTGGTTGGCACATTAAAGAAAAAAGCTTGTATCCCTCCAAGCTTTCTGGCTAAAGCCAATCAAGGAACAGTTCAGTATGCTTTTTGATCATGCAAACGACTTTACATTGCAGTCCATTGAGCCAAAGAAGAACAAGAGAGTTGTGTTTCTGTCGACCATGCATCACAAAGAAGAGAAAGATGAAAAAAATGGAAAAGAAATAAATGCTTTCTACAATAGCCAAAAAGGAGGCGTCGATAGTCATGATCAAATGCGCAGCTTGTACAGCACTGCAAGAAAAACGAATCGGTGGCCAATGAGGGTCTTTTATGGAATGATTGACAGCGCTGCGGTGAATGCGTATGTTATTTTTATTGATTATGTACCAAATTACTCATCTAAGAATTTGGACAAGCACAATAAGTTTTTGAAGAAAGTTGCAGTTGCACTGATCACTCCATATGCAAGCCAGCGATTGGATGCGCATCAAACGCCAAAGGATGTCAAGCAAATCATCCGCGGCTGTGGAATTTTGCAGGCACCATCAGTTGTTTTAAGTGACACCAGCAGTGTTACAGGACAGCGCAAACGGTGCTATGTTTGTCCTCGATCGAAGGACAAAGACGAGATTTGTTTGCAATGACTGCAAGAAGTTCATTTGTGAAGAACATGGCACTATGACGTGCAGTGAATGCAAGGGCTACATTTATTGCCAGATCATTCGTTGTCATTATGTTTTTACTAAAATCCACACAGTTGCAGATATTGTGCATTTTTTTTATTGAATTTGAATACTTTTACTTATTAGTAAAGCGTTTTGGTATAAATTTCAGTTTGTGTTTGATGATGACAAATCACTTCAAAGTTACGTTTGATTTCATAACTGTGTTCTGAAATGATGACAGAATAAAACTTGATTATTCTGAACAGCCTGCATGTTCCATTTTAATGAAATATGACGATTTTGAGCCTGGGGTCATTTAGACCCCATGGTATCAAAGAAGTGATTTTTTTCATGGTTTCACAGCAGGGTTAAAATATGAGTTAAGCCAGACCGCCATTAAAGTCAGACAAAACTAGCCAATTTCCGAAGGACCAGCGAGCCATCTAATGCTTATGGGGTCCTCTGACAGATGGCGCTGCGGGTTGACAAGTATCAGACTGTTGGAGTTTCACAATCTTTGTCGTCACGGGAGAAAAGCTGCTGCCTCAGGTGTC
This sequence comes from Ranitomeya variabilis, assembly GCF_051348905.1. Classification (NCBI taxonomy): domain Eukaryota; kingdom Metazoa; phylum Chordata; class Amphibia; order Anura; family Dendrobatidae; genus Ranitomeya; species Ranitomeya variabilis. The sequence goes on along the minus strand of NC_135237.1, from coordinate 73,202,131 downwards.
TGGCAATGGCTTTTTCTTGCTCTCCCAATGGGAAATACATTTGTACTGACAAGATGGGAGAGACAGCCATTTGATAAATGAAAGTGCGTCCAACATGCCATGTGCATGCTCAGCTATAGGACTACGTGCCTCTTATCAGTGTAGAGATCGCTTTGGCTAGCTGAACAGACAACCTTGATGAAGCTTGGGCAACTGGCTCTTCTTACAACGACCAGCAGAGTATGGAGTCTTGATGCTTTTCTTTTTGCTTTTTTTTTTTACTATCTTAGAGAGCTAATATGTATAAAGTCTTACACACTGCTCAGTGTATTTTACTTTTTAATTTTTCTCTTCTCCATTGTAGTCTATAGGTACAGGCTTATTGTGGCTATAAGTACACAAGACCCTGCATGTGTATAACTGGACAAAAGGGCACAAATTTGGAGATCACGTGTCTTCGAGGAAGCACTGATGTCAGTGTCGTTACAATTTTACCACTCAATGACAAGTGTCCAGAATTGCTTCGGAGTAAAGACATCATTTAGTTGCTTAAAAGTTGGCGTGAAAGATTCAGCAAACACCTTCACCTGGTTTTACAGATGAGAAGCTATAACCAGGACTGAAACTTACCCTGGTTGTGCAAAGGCAAGAGCTGTGTATGTGGAGGATGAGGATGAGCTGAAGGTGGTGGCGGTTGTGGCAAAGATGGCGGATGGGTGGCTACAGGACTCAGCACAGCAGTAAATAAATCTTCAACATCTTTTCCTTCAAGTTCTGCAAACCCAACAAAAAGAGTAGGAACCAAACTTTTTTTTTATTTTTTTAAAGAAAACATTTTGGTGATAATTTCTTGGTGCCATGATCAAGTGTACAAAGAAGATGGTCATAATTACCTGGAATTTTAGATAATTTTTCCAAAATAGCACCTAAAATGAGGGGAAAAAAAAAAAAGATTAAACACTATGGCTTTGTTTGGGTATTATTAAGTTAAGGTCTATGTTTCTACATGGCTTATCACCCATGGAACTTCCACAGCGTAAAAACCGGAGCGATAAATAAGGAGATATTTGGAACACAATGCAGCCAGGGGATGAGGAAAATCACTTTTAAACTTTTCATATAAATATAACCATTTCAGTTTTTACTGAGTGTTACAGTACTGGCATTGTCAGTTGTCAATTTCGACGAATGCGCAATACGCACTGCGTTGCCAATGTGCATTATTCTTTTAATGCACAATGACCGTGCTCTCCCTCAACGGTTCTAATGACAAGTAACGAACCAAAAAGAGAGCGCATAATGCGTGTGTATTGTAAGGAGAAAACACTGTAAGCCGGGATCAGCCTTGCCCCCGAAAGCGACATCTGTTTTGGGGGTGGGGCTGGCCTCTGCTCTCCTTGCTTGCAGAGTACAACTTTTACAATGTACACCAAAAGGAAGCTCTCTTGCTAGGCCCTCACTTCTGAATTAGAGCTGGCGAGGGAGCGCACTGTCACTGTGCATTGAAAAGAATATCCCACAATGACTACAGAGCACGTACCGAGCATGCGTTAGAGCAGACATCCAACTCATGCTCAATAGAGCAAGTACGAACCCAGATACTGAAACAGACGTCAATGATGAGGCGTCGTTTCAGGGTGTTGATTGAGCCTGCTGCAGTGACCGCAGCATATGCCCCCTCATGACATCCCGTATGAGTATGCCAGCATGCCCTGGTGGTTCTCAAACAAAGCATCATCAAATAGGAAGGTTAGAAAAGCGATTTAATTACTACAATAGACATTTAGAATTAAAAATCAATAGTTGTTTCAGACCACCCCTTTAATTTACAGTATTCTATCTTTGGAAATACATGTTACTGCAATTGGTAAAGATCTTTGTTCGTGTTTACATGACTAGATTTCCATAGGAAAGTAGTGAAGGTTTACAATGGAGAGTATGTTTTTTCCCCATATTAAACTATTTATTGTTTAATCATGGAATAATTTTAATATAAACATTTAAAGGGAATCTGTCAACAGGTTTTTGCTATGTAATGAGAGTACACCATGACAATAGGGCAGAGACCCAGCTTCCAGGGATATGTCACTTACTGGACTGTTTTTCTGTTTCAATACAAATCAGTGTGTTTTATCAGCAGGAGATTATCACTACAGGACGAGAGTCCAACACCGATTAGCAGCTCTCTGGCTATAAAATATGGACAAAGCTGTGGTGTGGAATGGGTTATCTATCATGATACATTGCTATAATCAGGCTCTCCGCCTCTACATCCGGCTGCTGTCTGATTTCATAACAAAAACCTTTTGTTAGATTCCCTTTAACAAAGTAAAAATGCACCGGACATCAAGATGAAGTGTTATGTAGTTAAATAATTCAGGGGGGACAATATTGGACACTTTAGCAGCCAGAGACAAAAAAAAAAAAAAAAAAATCACAAAAAGTTCTATCTTGAAGAAAATTGCAAGATGTATCTGTGGTAGGCACAGAGCCTTCTTACAGGGATATGAAGTGGGTGAAGTACGTGACTTTTGCTTATAGTTGACTGGAGTATGTCATTTTTTGGTAGACTGGGTGCACATCGATTGCAAAACCGATACCTGTTCTGTATGAACGCTGTGCACAATAGGTCACAGAATACACTATGTAAATGTCACCGTACAATGGTGCACCTAATATCTGAGCTGAACGATTGGTGATGTTTTTTGCAGTGAATCTGCAATATATTGACGCACATAAAGGCCTGGCATGAAGAGAACTGAGCCAAACATTGTGTGCACGTGTGGCTATACAATACCCTTTCCCACACTTCTAGAGGGAACATTATTCAACTCATGATGGAAAACAAACGCTTTTACCATCTGTAACCATTTTGTCCAGCTCGGGGCTGAGAATCCCATCCAATTGGTCCTCGCTTAAAGGTCGGGAGCTCTGGATGACATTGGTGTGAGACAGTGATGAGGAATCATCTGATATGGTACCGATGTCAAGCCCCACTAAAAAGGAAATGAACACCAGTTTACACATTGAAATATTTTGCTCAAGTAGCAGAGCAATGGAGTAAATACAATGTAGGGCAGATCGCCTGACTTAGAGCCAGTGTTACTGTCCAGAGCTGCATTTATAATTCTGCTGGCATCAAACATAAAATCCCACCACTCAGCCTACTCACATCTATCATACATATCTAATATATAAAGCTGTATGTGTGTATGTGTGTGTATGTATGTATGTATGTGTGTGTGTATGTATGTCCGGGATTGGCATCTGCACAGTCGCAGCTACAGCCACAAAATTTTGCACAGTCACACGTCTGGACCCCGAGAGCGTCATAGGCTATGTTGTGAGGTGAAATTTTAACCCCGCGCTTTCCAATTCACCAAACAATTTTGCCCCTATCTACATAATGGGGAAAAAATGAAAGGAAAAGTGTTGGAGGCGTCGCAGCTACAGGCACAAAATTTTGCACAGTCACACGTCTGGACCCCGAGAGCGTCAAAGCTATGTTGTGAGGTGAAATTTTAACCCCGCGCTTTCCAATTCACCAAACAATTTTGCCCCTATCTACATAATGGGGAAAAAATGAAAGGAAACGTGTTGGAGGCAAATTAACAGCTGCCAGATGTGAACAAGGGGACTTAAAGAATGACAGCGATGGCGCCAAAGAGTATATACTGTACAGTTGCTAAGGTGGGGCCCCAACATGGGATAATCACCACACCACCACGGGGATATGAACACACACACAAAATGCGCCACACACTACCACGTGCTCGAACACATATACCACCCTCAGCGCACATTTCACCACACATACACCAACCTCGCCACATAAAAGTCGAAACACAAAAGTCGCCGCTCAAAACTCGCCACGCGCAAAACTCTCCACGCGCAAAACTCTCCACATGCAAAACTCGCCACACGCAAAACTCGCCACACGCAGAAAAATTGCCACACGCAGAAAAATTGCCACATGCACAAAAGTTGCAACACATGCAAAAGTTGCCTCACACAAAACTTGCACATACTCAAAAGGCACCACACATAAAACTCGCCACGCACAAAACTCGCCATGCGCAAATCTTGCTGCACACAACTTGCTACACTAACCTGTCACATGCAACTCGACACACAAAAAGTTGCTACACGCATGTCGCCACACAAAACTCATCTCACAAAAGTCACTACATGCATGTCGCCACACGCAACTCAACACACAACTTGACACACGAAACTCGCCCTAAAACACACACAAGTCTGGTATTATCCTTCAAAAATAAAAATCTGATTAATAAGCAGACAAACTACAAGAGCAACAAATGTACCATATAGGAATCCGGCAGCTGTCAGTCACATGACCAGTCTATTATGTGTATGTGTGAGCTAATATATACTGCCAGGGGGTGGGTTTACTGTTGGCTGGGGATTTATCAGGCTGCCATTTTAGCTTACAAATACTGAGGTAAAAATACTGACCAAATAACGTGTGAACGAGGGCTAATACAGGAGGAGATGACATACAGCTATATACTATATACAGGAGGAGATGACACACAGGTATATACTATTTACAGGGGAGATGACACACAGGTATATACTATATACAGGAGCAGATTACCTACAGGTATATAGTATATACAGGAGGAGATGACATACAGGTATATGCTATGTATAGGAGGAGATGACATACAGGTATATACTATATACAGGAGGAGATGACACACAGATATATACTATATATAGGTGAGATGACACACAGGTATATACTATATACAGGAGATTACATACAGGTATATCTAATATATAAAGCTGAATGTGTGTATGTATGTATGTATGTATGTGTGTATGTCCGGGATTGGCATCTGCACCGTCGCAGCTACAGCCACAAAATTTTGCACAGTCACACGTCTGGACCCCGAGAGCGTCATAGGCTATGTTGTGAGGTGAAATTTTAACCCCACGCGTTCCAATTCACCAAACAATTTTGCCCCTATCTACATAATGGGGAAAAAGTGAAGGGAAAAGTGTTGGAGGAAAATTGACAGCTGCCAGATGTGAACAATGAGGACTTAAAGAATGAGAGCGATGGCGACAAAGAGTATATACCGTACAGTTGCTAAGGTGGGGCCCCGACATGGGATACTCACCACACACGGGGATATGAACACAAACACAAAATGCGCCACACACTACCACGTGCTTGAACACATATACCACCCTCAGCACACATTTCACCACACACACACCAACCTCGCCACATAAAAGTCGAAACACAAAAGTCACCACTCAAAACTCGCAACGCGCAAAACTTGCTACATGCAAAACTCGCCATATGCAAAACTAGGCTCACGCAAAACTCACCACACGTGCAAAACTCACCTCATGGAAAACTCACCTCATGCAAAACTTGCACACACAGAAAAATTGCCACATGTACAAAAGTTGCACCACATGCAAAAGTTGCCTCACACAAAACTTGCACATACTCAAAACGCACCACACATAAAACTCGCCACGCGCAAAACTCGCCATGCACAAATCTTGCTGCACACAACTTGCTACACTAACCTGTCACATGCAACTCGACACACAAAATGTTGCTAGACGCATGTCGCCACACAAAACTCATCTCACAAAAGTCGCTACATGCATGTCGCCACACGCAACTCAACACACACAACTTGACACATGAAACTCGCCCTAAAACACACACAAGTCTGGTATTGTCCTTCAAAAATAAAAATCTGATTAATAAGCAGACAAACTACAAGAGCAACAAATGTACCATATAGGAAATACGGCAGCTGTCAGTCACATGACCTGTCTATTATGTGTATGTGTGAGCTAATATATACTGCCAGGGGGGAGGGCTTCCTGTTGGCTGGGGATTTATCAGGCTGCCAATAGCAACCAATCACAGCTCAGCTTCTATTTTGCTACAGTTAATTAACCTGAGCTCTGATTGGTTAATATAGGCAACAAAGACATTCTCAGTATAACAAAGCTAATATATGTTGTGAAATGCTTCTATTAGCTTAGTTTTTGCCTTTTAATAATTACATTTCTATCTATTTGTTTTGTGGTTTTTGTGTGCAGAATAAATTTTTGTTAACACATTCTATTTTGCTAACAGCAGTCATTAACCCGGGCGAAGCCGGGTAGTACAGCTAGTATGTAATATTATGCATGAATACGCATGGATGTCTACAGTAATGACAGGGCTCCAGTACAGGGCTTCAGCTTAATGGCACCTATACAACTATGAACACAGCTCTGGATTAGAAAATATATGATGGCGTAGCTTAGGACAGATGCAATATAAGGGAAGCAATGTATTAAAGGGAACTGGTCATCAGGACATACAATATTTTAACTAAAGGTATTTGTGTGAAGGCCCTTTAATGCTTCTTAAATCCATACCTTGGTTGCAGTATTTCATTTAGAAAGTGTAGGGAAATCCAGGCTTGATACTTTATGGGCAAGAGCAGGGGCAAACACTGCAATGTCAGCTCTCCTGCCTCCTCTTTTCCTTGCCCGCCCCTGGTCTCTGATGGACAGGTCACTCATTGTCTCATTGACCCCAGCTCGAGGTTCCTGCGCAGGTGACGTCATTGCCCGGCATGGTCTGATCAGGGGAGCGGCACATTTATTGTAATCTACTGATGACGTTGCGAGAGCCGCACTATCGAGCCGTACATGCACCAACCCCTACTGCGGAGATGGCCCTGGGCAATGACAGTGCCTGTGCAGATTGTCGGGCAAAGGAGGAGGGTGATAGAAGAGTGGCCTGAATGTCAGAGGCCGGCCACAGGCAGGAGTGATGGAAGCGCAGTTTTTGCCTCCTGCACTTTAAATCAAAACTTCACTTAGAACTTCTTGGCTGGATTTCTTTACAGTTTCCAAATGAAATCGTATGCATTTAATAAGCATTAAAAGGCCTTTACACACACATGCTCATGTACTGCGGTCACCCCTGCAATCACATATGTGGACGTGATAATGTATGAAGGGGTTAAAGGTGAGCCGAATGCTTTTAGCAAGATGTTAGAATCTACATTGGACATGATTATGTAATTATCTCTACAATTCTAAGGGATGCACCAACTAAAGATATTCAAGCTGAATGTACATACAAAAATACATTTAAGAATATAGAACATTTAGAATACACAGCATTAACCAAATGATCCTCATCTTAAAAGTGGTCCGGGGAAAATATAACCCCTCCCAAAAAGACTGAATTAAAAAAAAACAAAACTAAATAGTAATGCTAATCTACCAGGATTCACCTGGATTGGGTTGCACTCTGGTATACACCGGCACAGACAGAGGTACAGCATGTCACTGGACCGCTGCAACTAATCACAGGACACATTGCTCCAGCAGATGGAGCGGTAACGTCACCACTTCCGGTGTCGGCGCAGACCAAGGCGCAGCCTGAACTGAAAAACGCAGGCGAGTGCCCGTAGGCAATTATCACCACTTTAAAGAACAGCGTACAAGCAATTTTTTTTTTTTTACAGATTAATAAAATGATATTTAATAAACATGGTTTAAAAAAAGCAAAACAAAAACAAAACAAAAGAAACATGAAAGCGTGTTGCATGCAGAATCCTAGCAGGTAAGATGGGTTATGACCCACCTCACTACTGGATTTATTATGGTTTTCTTACCAAAAGGAGAGGATGAATTCTCGACCTGGAAAGTGCATAAATCAAGACCTACAAGACCCAAACCAGATAAAATGGATGATTATAACAAAGAAAAAGGAGAGGAAGCGAATGTGTCAAGCAGCATGCTGGAAAAAAAATCAATATGCGGTTCGAAATGAAAACATAAAAGAAACCAGCAGAAGAGACGGCAAGCTGATCCAGGGGAGTCAAATCAAAAGAACCATCCACATGGGAGTGCTCCTGTAGTAAAATGTATCTATGGATGCTTCTAATACTATAATTTATGCAGTAGACTACGTGGCAGGAGAAAAACCTTTTGAAGACATACCAGTCTGACTTCCAGACTTTGCAAGATCGTCTGAAAGAATTCCAAAAATATCATCTTCTGTATTCAGCACCTCAGACAGTTCAGCCAAAGGATCTTGAGATCCACCTAAAAAAGAAAAATTATGTTATATTACACACAAACCAGCCCACTTAAACTGTACTGCAGACAACCTGAAGACATATCAATTATCCAGCTGAGACCACACATTGCCTTCAAAGCAGCAGGTATACTTTTTGAAGGAACTCGACAGGAAAATTGTTCCAAACATCTTAGGGAGGCCAAGCCATTACTTTTGGTATTCTTTATGCTGAAGATAGTTCTTAAAGGGATTGTCAGGGGTACAATGATAAATCTGTAGCCCCTCCGTGAGACTGCAGACTTATGAATCCCCCCGTGGCTTGCATTGTGAGGATCTGCTGGAAAAGGCGGTGAGGCATGCGATATGCAGAGGCAGTTTAGTAGGCGCGATCTCGCTCTGTACAAGTGTATGGAGCGTTGGTACAGGAGTCTAGTGGGCGCAGCCTCTCTCAATACAATTGTATGGATGCCGCTCCCACGAGACAGCTTCTGCCCAGGAGTACGCATATCGCATACATCACCACCGTTCTTTGCTCAGAAACAGGTAAATCCTCGCAGCTCACAGGGCAGGGAAAAAAAGACAACCCCTTTAAAGATATTGGCAGAATCTTTGGGGTTGTTATTCCAGTGCAGAATACATTTGGAGCCAATCAGAAGCCTCCCTGATGGGTTTGCATGATGGATAACAAGAAATGGGCAACCTTGAGGATCATAGATGACGTGGTGGCCAAGGAAACTTAGTAAAGCAGAAAGATGTGAAGCAGTGTCATCAGCCCAGAATTGACTGGAACCAGTGGTATCTAGCTATGTCCATTTATTGTTTCGGAGAAGTCTGGCCAGGTGTGGTCTCCAAAGAAAAAACATAATATATTCAACATGGAAACTGTGCCAAATCGACTCCAGGAAAATATAGGAACTGGGGTGCAGAAATATGACAGCAGGTGATCTGGAGTCAAAATGTGAAGCATTTGGCTGTAACAAAAGGCAGTTTGCTCGCTGAAGGGCTGGAGAACGATACAATAATGAGGGTCCGCAGACTATTATACTATTATGGTAGAAGGTCCTTGTAAGTTTGGAACTGTAGTTCAGCAAATCATTTCTATTTTGAAAGCATTAATTAACTTCATTTTAGAAATGGCCACTTTTTGGTTCTATTATATTCTCACAGCTCTTTTGAGTATGGTATTTAAAGAGGGGACTCTGGGGAGATAAAACATTGTTGTACTGTCCTTGGCCTCAAACTATAGAGATATTTATGTCCAGTGCTGCAGTTTTATGATCTTTGTACCCCTTGTAATTCTGTGTGACAGCAGCTGCTCCTCACTGCTCCCCCTCCCTCCCACCTGGGTCATTACATCATACACGAACTGCTGCTCCCCCTGTAAGGAACAGCCAGCCAGAGAAGAGGAGGAGTGACCTACTCCCTGCTATTGGTTCCTTCACTGCAGAGCTATCATCAGGGAGCTGCTACTAGAAGCTGGGAGCAGGCCGCACCTCCTAATCTCGGACTGCAGAGAGGGAAACTATCAGGGGGCTGGTGTGACAGAAGATGTTTTTCACTTCACTGCTCACCCCTCCTGTCTGGGACATTAAAGCAGTATGCAGCTCCCCGATGTTATCAAGAGACTGACAGATAACAGCTGTATCTCTGCAGAGAACTGGGGGCATGGCCACACCCCCTCTTCTCAGGCTAGCTGTTCTTTACAGGGGGAGCAGCATTTAGTGTAAGATCTAATGACCCAAATAGAAGGAGGGGAGGGGGGGACAGTGAGGAGCAGCTGCTGTCACACAGAATTACAAAGGTTATAAAGATAATAGAACTGCACTGACCATCTCATCATTACAGTTTATGCGGGCAGGGACAGTAAAACATTTTTTTTAATCTCCCCAGAGGACCCCTTTAAGTAAGACACTGCTTTAATGCATTGACGCTTGTCAGTTTTGCCCATGTCATAAATGAGAAACACCACAAGTTTAAATTTGCCTATGCAGCATTTTACTGCTTTTTTAAAAAAAATAAAACAAAAAGCCCCGATTCATCAATACCAGCAGGGCTATGGCGTCGGTATAAAATGGACCGACAGATTCCTAAAATATATAATAAATTGGGTTCAGTAGTACAATGCAGAATGTGCTGGCAATTTTTTCATAAAAATTTGGGAAAGTTATAAAATGACTGTGCTATTCCAGATCTAAGGATCTCAGCTTTTAGTGGACATGAATCTGTGCTGCACTTTATGTACATGCTCAGTAGTGACCAGTGCTGTGGAGATGAATCTGTGCTGCACTTTATGTACATGCTCAGTAGTGAGGCAGGGCTGTGGAGTCGGAAGTCAGGGAAATTGAGAAGTCAAGAGTCTGTTTGGCTTAATGATGCCACAGCCCTGAACACCAGAGTAATCAACATCAGTCTTGATGAGGGGGCATGTCGGAGTCAGACGCACCTAATTCATTAAGGGGCACATGTGTCTTAATAAATCCGTCACTTGTGAAATATAGTGTGCTCCTTGACACAAATCTTAATCCAGACAGCGAGTGGTATAAGGCTATGTGCCCACGTTGCAGAATAGAAGCAGAATTTTCTGCTTTAATTCTGCATACCCTTCGCAGGAAAAACACATGCGGATTTATTCGCGTTATAGACGTGATTTGCATGCGATTTTCTAATGCATGTCTATGGGTGCAGAATTGCCGCAAAAATAATGAACAAGCTGCGTTTCCGCCGCGGAAAAAAAAACTTATCATGGGCACATAAATTGTGGAATGCATTAGAAAATAATGGGATGCTGTTTGTAAGCGTTTTTTAAGCATTTCCTCCACGGAAAATCATGGCAAAAACGCTTAAAAAACGCAACGTGGGCACATAGCCTAAGGTATGCCCATAGTGAGCTGTGGTGTCACACCTCTGTCCTGCTCCAGCTCTGCTTACTTTGGCGGAGCTAGACTAACATAGACTGAAAATTCCAAGTCAGTAAATTTATGCTCATCTCTGCAAAAAGGAATTATTTAAAGACTTTTGAAAGCGATTTTAATTGTTTTGATGAATTGGAGCCAAAAGACCTCAGGTAATTGCTTCACTTACAATGTGCATTTTTGGAAGGTGTTGCTGCTGAACTGAGCAGAGGGTCTGAGGAAAGATCCAGAAAAGTCGACTTTAGATTTACTCTGTACAGAATAGTGGCAGCCTCCTCAGAAGGGTTTGCAATGCCAAATTTGTTTTGTCTACTGGTATCCAGAAGATTTCTCCCAAAAAATGCCTCCTGTGTGAAGTAAAGCAAAAGAATTATACAGCGAGAAAAGATTTTCATAATATTCCAAAAAAGTAAAGGAATATAAGAAAGTGCATCATTTTAAATAGGGAATTCTAACAGTAAAGCTTGCAAGCAACAAAGGAAGGTGAAATGATTAATGTGACCAGCACGGCTGTGAACACTGACTAGTCTCCTGGAGCATGTACTGGTTGTATCTCAGCCAGAATGCAAGTCACTTTACACGGGTGGTCCGAAACTAACAAATATTAATCCTACATGTTTATTTAATTAAACTAAATAGCTTTTCTAATGTTCTTTAAACTGGATGACATCAGAAGGCAGGGGCAGTGGTCACTGGCATAGTCTGTCTCAGGGATGGGCTAGTCCCTGCTCTACTGAGCATGCGTTGGTCTCACTTCAGGCGTATGCTCAGTATGAGCTCCATCCTCAGTATTCCTTTGAATGCAGTGTGACATTGTGCTCCCTTACGGCTCCAATAAGAAGCGATGAGGTGGCCAGAGAGCACACTGTCATGGCGCATTGAATAGGAGAGAAAGTGGCAAGCAGGGAGAGCAGGAACCAGCACAGCCCCCGAAACAGACACAGTAATTCTACCATACAAAGTTTGATAAATTTGCCCGTAAGTGTTTTGCAGATTATTTTTATAGGCAATCCACAGCAAATCCTGGAAGTTGTAGTTAATTTCAGAATGCTAATTCCCCATGGAGCTAAATGGGGAAAATGCACATGTAATAAAAAGTATGCAAGTATGTATGTATGTATGCATGCATGTATGTACTGCGTCTAATGTTGCCCTTGAACAAGGTGCATTGTAAGGCAATAAAGCAGACTTTTTTCTGAAGTATTTTTCACATCTCACCTGAAATCAGCATAGACTTGCTGTGTGGACTTTAAGATCCCCAGGATGTGAACCATTCATGAGGACCTGTGGCAGATTTCACTCTTTCAAGAAAAAGAGTGAAATCTGCAACAAAATTTGTGCCCTGGTATTGGGACAAAATCAGTCCTATCAGTATGAAGCCTTAGGCTAGGTTCACATTGCGTTAAAGCAGCCCGTTCAAAGCATGCATTAAACGGACTGCGTTAACGCAAGTGCCAAAATGCGATTGCGCAGATAGTGCTAGCAGATGCTCTATCTTAGCTAGCGGTGACGGACCCGGAAACGCTACAGCCCGAGTGTTCGTCACTCAATGACGGCACATTGCTAGCGCAAGCCCATTATGGAATGTGTTGGCGATGCGCCCGAAATAGGGGTTAAAGGCAGCGTTAACGGACTGCGTTACACCGCGTTATGCCACGGTGTAACGCAGTCGGTCTAACGGACTACCAGAACGCAGTATAAACCCAGCCTTAGGGTGCTTTTACAAGAGCAAGATATGCTGCAGATTTTCTGGCAGGGTGGATTAAATTGCAGCAATTCTAAATTGCACAGAAATTGATGCGCCATGTGGATATTAGATGTGCAGCAAGTCAATGATGTTGCAGAGTTGAAGAGCAATTACCCTCTGTAATGGATAGAAGAGATCTACATACAGCTCATGCAGATTTAACGGATTTATTTGTAAATTCAAAGCAAAAAAGTCCGCTTTTATGTCCCCAATCGGCCATACTGTAAAATTCAGCTTATGTCATCGCTGATAAACTCTGTTGCTATGTTAGAATGGGTCACAATTTTTAGCACATGTGATTAAGCAGATTATTTCTGTGTACACCAACAACAAGTACAGCAAAATACCTGGAGATACGCAGGAAAAATTTCTTCCAATTTATTTTTCTTTTTCCGGTAGCGTTTCTTTATTTTCTCGGTGGTATCACAGCCAGGCATGCATTCATCTACAGGAGTTCCAGGCAGAGGTTCGTTCCAGGCTTAGAGGAAACAAAACACAATTGGGTAAGTAATTTAAAAGATCTATTTTTTTCCCTATTTTGAAAGTCCTTGATTCCCATCTTGAAGGAGTGTATGGGATTTAGAAAGATCACAAAAATACAGCAGGGAACCACTATAAATACAAGACTGGTGTGAACCGAACCAAAAAGTTTATGTTCAAAGTTGATAATGTGATACTTGTGACACATACCTTCTTCTTTAGCAGTCAGGAGCTCAGACACAGAGCCAGAAGAATCCTTTCTAGATAAAGACCTCTTGGATTTTCCCTGACCGGTCCGGCTTCTTTGGCGCACCATGAATCCCCCAATACCTATGATGATAATGAGTAACACTGTCAGATACTGCATCCCACTGCCGGTCTCACACACATCGGGATTATTGTTACTACACTGACCACATGGGTGATTACTTAGGGATTATTTTTGAGACAGTGACCTAACAGTGCAATGTGGCCTGCAGTTTTATATCACAGAGCCTCATCAGAAAGTAATACAGCAGGTTATACAAAACTAATAAAAATAGACTGTTTTCTTTTAGGAAAAGCACCTTCAAAACACACAGACAAGATTACTAGAATTACTAGAAGTAATAATGCTTTTTAATCTCATACAGGCGATTTCCTAATAACTTGTTTACCAATTAGTGACTTCAAAAAGGGAATCTGTCACCGGGATTTTGCCACCTAAGAGCAGCATAATGTAGCGATAGAGACCCCAATACCAGCGATGTGTTACTTACTGAGGGGATTGCGGTAGTTTGCGAAAAAGTTTTAATCAGTAGAACACCAGAGGACTAGTAAATCTGCTGCCAAGTAGTCCTCCATATTAAAGAGCGCTGTATAACCCCGCCCTCACCACACTTCTGCCTATGCACAGTGTACACAGAATCAGTGGTGTGGGCAGGGTTATACAGAGATCAGTATTCAGAGAACAGCTAGATCTGCAGCAGAGAACGCATTGCTGGAATTGGGGTCTCTGCGCCTACATTATGCTGCTCTCGATGGGGCAGCAATCTAGTGACACATTCCCTTTAAATCTCTTATCCAATATATTGGGAACGACCCTTATTGCCACCAAAACATCTATGACCCCTCAAAGGCTTGGACTCCTCACAACCTCCATGTCTGAGTGCCCTGTGGAATCTGGTACCAATACATTAGTTGCAGGATCCTTTATTTAGTGATGGGCGACCACCATGATTCTGAATTTTCATTTTAGATAAGATTGAGAATATGTTCTGCAAACTCAACACCTTCAATCAAACATTTTATTTTTCTTTTACAGTGTGTGTAAAGCATCATCATCCTGCTGTAAGAAGAAACTATCAGTAGGGAATGCTACTGCCATATAGGGGTGTACAAATTTTAAGTATGTGGCATGTGTCAAAGAAATAGGCACATAAATGCCGAGACGCAAGCTTTCCCAGTAGGACATTGCCCTCACTGACTTGTCTTCTTACAGAGTTCATCATGATGCTGAACCAGAACTTGGCATTACCGGCGCCTCTTATGACGAGTAGGATTGGCACAACATCACCATTGATTCCAGCCCTACTGGCAGGAAGGAGCAGGAGGCTCGCAGGGTGTCGGAGCGCCGATCATGAATAGTTTTGTTCGACTAGAGTGTAAACCCATTTGAACACACAGATTAATCGGCTATTTTCAAAAACCATATTCAAGCAATGCATCAAGAAAAAAAAAATGTGTGACAGTGGTATAGAGAAGCAACTTTTTTTGTACATTTATCCCAAAAATTAACAAAATTAGAAATGTTTTCACAGCAACAATAAGCCTGTACCTGGTCTGTATGGCTTTCGCTTCCTTTTCTTCATTCCATCCATTATTTCGGCACTTTTTAAGTCATCATCAATTGCTTCCCGCTCTGGACTAGAGTCAGATTTTACATCACAGTCCATTAGGTCACCCTCTGTAACACAAATTGGGTCATTAGATTATTAATAGTGATGAGCGAGTATACTCATTGCTCGGGTTTTCCTGAGCATGCTCAGGTGACCTCCGAGTATTTATGACTGATCGGAGATTTAGTTTTCATTGCGGCAGCTGAATGATTTACAGCTACTAGCCAGGCTGAGTACATGTGGGAGTTGCCTGGTTGCTAGGGAATCCCCACATGTAATCAAGGTGGCTAGTAGCTGTAAATCATTCAGCTGAAATGAGATGAAAACTAAATATCCGAGCAGTCATAAATACTCAGAGGTCACCCGAGCATGCTCTGGAAAACCCAAGCAATGAGTATACTCGCTCATCACTAATTATTAAGAATATAAAAACATATACGAGGTTCAATAGGAGGCAGAATAGGTGCATCGGCTCCTGGATAATACTCTCTCATTACTGGACGGCTAATGTGTACAATATGTCCGAACAAAGAGCTGGGAGGTGGGCATGGACTAGGTGAGCAGAATAAGCTCCTTTTGGGGTTTGTCTACTGGTGGGTTATTCAGGTTGGTAATTAACACATGTAAGTTCAGCCATGCCAAGAATGCGTGTGTACGGAGAGGTTGGGGGCAACAGTTCATAAGCTATTGATGGTGTGATCTAAAAAGACTGCAGAAATGATCTTCAAAGGTGGAAAGAGTATCCGGCAGAACATGCATGCTGAAATGTGCCAATATTCCTGCCATGTGAAATGGCCGTTATGCAGGACTTAAGAGCAGCCTCTGCGAGTCTATACGTCAATCTGTCTATACATCCGCCTATTCCCAGATGGACGCAGTAAAAGTACTCAATCTATGATCATTAACTATAATGTTGTAACAACGTCTGCTTGATAGTTATATGACAATGCTTTTTCTACTGTGCTCTCAGCTTTATCTAGCCATTGTTCAGCTTGTAATGATTTTTCTTTTTGTGTAATGCCAATACAAAAAATAAAAAAGATCTATATATCCCAAAAAATGTTTATGTAATATATGTGTATATGGAAGCAGAATTTCCTACTCAATGTATATAGAAAACCTATTATTGTGTGCTGCTGTATTATAATGGTTCTTTGAAAAGATGCTCTACTTCCCAGTGCAAATACAGGTGCTTCTCACAAAATTAGATTCTAAAAAATTAATTTCAGTTCTTCAATACAAAAATTGGAACGCATATACTATATAGAGTCATTACAAACAGAGTGATCTATTTCAAGTGTTTATATTTCTGTTAATGTTGATGATTATGGCTTACAGCCAATGAAAACCCAAAAGTCATTATCTCTATAAATTAGAATACTTTATAACACCAGCTTGAAAAGATTTTAATATCCAAAATGTTGTCCTAATGTAATGTAATGTATATTCAGTAAATGCACTCAATACTTGGTCAGGGCTCCTTTTGCATCAATTACTGCATCAATGTGGTATGGCATGGAGGCGATCAGCTGAGGTGTTATGGAAGCCAAGGTTGCTTTGATAGCAGCCTTCACCTCATCTGCATTGTTGGGTCTGGTGTCTCATCTTCCTCTTGACAATACCCCATAGATTCTCTAATAAAAAAAAATTTCCACAAAAATTATATTTTAGCCCCCGTTTTTTTTTTTTTTTTCCCAAGGGTAACAGGAGAAATTGGACCCCAAAAGTTGTTGTCCAATTTGTCCCAAGTACGCTGATACCCCATATGTGGGGGTAACTACCGTCTGGGCGCATGGCAGAGCTCGGAAGGAGCGCCATTTGGAATGCAGACTTAGATGGATTGGTCTGCAGGCGTCATGTTGCATTTGCAGAGCCCCTGATGTACCTAAACAGTAGAAACCCCCCACAAGTGACCCCATATTGGAAACTAGACCCCCCAAGGAACTTATGTAGATGTGTTGCGAGAACTTTGAATCCCCAAGTGTTTCACTACAGTTTATAACGCACAGTTTATAACACACTACAGTTTATAACATGAAAATAAAAAATCATTTTTTTCCCACAAAAATGATTTTTTTTAGCCCCCAATTTTTTATTTTCCCAATGGTACCAAGAGAAATTGAACCCCAAAAGTTGTTGTCCAATTTGTCCTGAGTACGCTGATACCCCATATGTTGGGGTAAACCCGTTTGGGCGCACGGGAGAGCTCGGAAGGGAAGGAGCACTGTTTTACTTTTTCAACGCATAATTGGCTGGAATTGAAATCGGATGCCATGTCGCGTTTGGAGAGCCCCTGATGTGCCTAAACAGTGGAAACCCCCCAATTATAACTCCAACCCTACACACCCCTAACCCTAATCCCAACCATAACCCTAACCATACCCCTAACCCTGACACACCCCTAACCCTAATCTCAACCGTAAATGTAATCCTAACTTTAGCCCCATCCCTAACTGTAGCCCTAACCCCAACTTTAGCCCCAGCCCTAACCCTTATGGGAAAATGGAAATAAATACATTTTTTTAATTTTATTATTTTTCCCTAACTAAGGGGCTGATGAAGGGGGGTTTGATTTACTTTTATAGCGGGTTTTTTAGCGGATTTGTACGATTGGCAGCGGTCACACACCAAAAGACGCTTTTTATTGCAAAAAATAGTTTTTGCATCTCCACATTTTGAGAGCTCCAATTTTTCCATATTTTGGTCCACAGAGTCATGTGAGGTCTTGTTTTTTGCGGGATGAGTTATCTTTTGTATTGGTACCATTTCCGGGCACATGACATTTTTTGATCGCTTTTTATTCCGATTTTTGTGAGGCAGAAGGAACAAAAACCAGCCATTCATGAATTTCTATGGGGGGTAGCATGTTTATTTATATCTGTCTATTTGGTCGCGTGTTATTCCACTTTTTGTTCGGCGGTATGATAAAGCATTGTTTTTTTGTGGTGTTCACTGAAGGGGTTAACTAGTGGGACAGTTTTATAGGTCGGGTGTTTACGGACGCAGCGATACTAAATATGTGTACATTTATTGTTTATTATTTAGATAAAGAAATGTATTTATGGGAACAATATTTTCTTTTTTTTCTTTATTTAGGATATATATATATTTTTTTTTTTACTTTTTTACTTTGTCCCAGGGTGGGACATCATGCTATAGTGTCAGATCGCTGATCTGACATTTTGCAGTGCACTGTGTTAGATCAGCGATCTGACAGACACTGCAGGAGGCTTGCCAGCGCCTGCTCTCAGCAGGCGCTTGTACCCACCTCCCTGCAGGACCCGGAAGGAGCCCCGTGGCCATTTTGGATCCGGGGCCTGCAGGGAGGAGACGCTCGGAACAACGCAATCACATCGCGTTGTTCCGAGGGTCTCAGGGAAGAATGCAGGGAGCCCCCTCCCTGCGCGATCCTTCCCTATGCCGCCGGGACGCTGCGATCATGTTTGAGGGTTAATCTGCCGGGAGCGATCCGCGACCGCTCCTGGCACAGAGTGCCGGATGTCAGCTGTAATAATCAGCTGACACCTGGCAGAGATTGGCTGCGCTTCCCCCGTGAGCACGGCCGATCGCCTTTGACGTGCTATCCCGTCCCTAGGAATTAAGTCCCAGGTCACCTCGACGGGATAGTACGTCATATGGGATTAAGGGGCATTCCCATCTAATGTTCTCATGGCATATCCATAGGGTAAACGTATAATAAATGCAGGTGTACATTTATCTTGAGAACAGGGAGCCAGATGCCTCCTGCAGTAAGTGGAAAGGTGCTCTGAAATCCATTTTCCCATGTGAATTCCTACATCATCTCCACTGACCGCAGCGCTTGACGAGGCCAGTTTTCGGGACATTCCTGCATCATCTACAAAGTTATGTATACTGAATTTGAAAGTGATGTAGAAAAAGTCCCCATAGTTCACAATGACATCGTTCCCACCTGGCTGGTGCATCATTGCTGACCAGTGCGGCAAGTTTGATGTAATGTTTTGATCCAAAGCTCGACCAGCACCAGGGAGTAACTGGTGTAAAAGCTCGATGGCGACTGATGCATTTTAATATCAGTTTTGCCAACAATTGTGATTCGCTGATCTGATTCAGGCTAAAGAAAATCCTGAGCTTGACCCAACCACAAAATCTGAATCCACCCTTAAAGAGAACCTGTCATCAAGTCAAAAATGTTTAGGTTTTTTTCTCTTATTTTATTCCCAAAGCTTCTGAATATTTTATTAAAAAAAAAAAAAAAAAAAAAAAGATAGTTCTAGAGAGGATTTTTTAATTACCGGTATATATTTTTATCAAAGGGGTGTGGGTCACAGGGTAATAATGCAGGATAGCCTAAAGACATGCTCTCATAGAATCTTGTGAGTAACGCCCCCTTTGTAAATATAAAAAATTAGCACTAAATAAAAAGTATCCAGATCTGTTGGACCAATAGGCTATTTAAAATACTCAGAAGCAGTGGGAATAAAATAAGAGCTTAAACTAGCCACTTGAGACCTGATGACTGGTCCTCTATGGATACACTAAAATCTGCCAATCACTATAGCTCATAATGAGTGAAAACACATCACCTCTACTATCATCCATCTCCCCATCACGTGAATGCTCAGATTGCGGGTCTGGCGGCGTCTGAAGGACGGCCACACTGTTCTGGTTGATGATTTTTAATTTCAGCTTTGGCTTTGATCGCCTCCTCCGCGGTACAGTGATCGTTAGGCTCTGTAACTGTGACAGCCCCGATTCGGTTAAACACACTCCATCCTGGGTAAAGGTTTTCAGAATATCTGCAGGAAAACAAGAAAGTATGAACATGATTGGGATAAGGCTACAATCACGCGAACCGATATTTTTCTCAGGTGTCCTTCCTTCTAGTTGCTCCCATTATTTTCTCATCTTTTTCCCTACTGAAGCAGGTTGCAGACGGTCTGAACATTTTTCTCCATTCACTTATCAATGGATAAGTTAAAAACGGATTAAACATGGATGGAAAACTTAAGTACAAAGTCTGTCTTCTGGGTGACCTCCATTTTATACGAATCCCTATAGTATTTAGTGACGTAGTCTGATCTACGAAACGGAAGAGCTCAGGATTTGCACAGAGTCTCACGGATCAGAGACGTAAATCTGTGTTTGAAACTGGTGTATAGTTCAAAGAAACTTTGGGTCAGTGTGCCGTCCGAGAAAAAAAAAAAAAAAAAAAAAAAGGTAGTACTAGGACGTGTAACATGGACATGTGAATGTCGCCCAAGTCTTCGAGATCTAGGGTTACCACACCAGACGGAAATAAATCACCGTAATAATTCCATCATCACCTTTGTGGTAGGCTCACAAGAAATAGGAAGCAAATCGAGGAGTTCTAGGAACTATACGCTATATGTATGTAGCCAAATCAATCAAGTCAGGAGAGAAGCGATTATAGGGACAGACGAAGAGCAGAGCTTGGTCTGAAGCAATGCACCGCTTCGCACCAATTATATAACTGTTCCCCGCCAGATAGTAAAGGGTTGCAGGAGTGCCATTAATGACAGCATAAGGGTGGTGGATATGGTATATAACAGCAAAACTAAGTGAAAGGTTACCTTTAAATATTTAAAGAAAAAAAATCAAGCTATATAGCATCATAAAATAACCTCACAAAAGCAAAACGTACCATATTCTCTAAACTTCGGAACAATCTGAGCATCAATTGGTGGTTCACACTCTTCTGTTGGAAAAGCAGCAAGAACAAAGGCAATTAAACCATTATATGATGTAGAAAAAAAAACAAACAATAATCAACAATTTATAATCTCAAAGGAACACAAACACTCTAGCTTTAGAGAGCAAACAACTGATGTATTCAAGAGGTTAAAACAGCAAGAGATATCCAGAAACGGGATTCCTGGAAACAAATCCTAAAATAGTAACTTTAGAATATATTACGCTTTATACTACAGGGGACATTATAGTATTCTTAAAATGCAGGATTACTGTCCAGGAATAATGCGGCTGACACTCTCGCAGGGTTGGTTTCACACACAGCAGTTTTTGAAAAATATCACTGGAGTTTTTGGTGCAGATTTCAGAGCCAAAGTCTCAAGTGTTTTCAAAAGCAAAGATTATTTCCTGCGGTTCCCTTGTGGAGCTGGATCAAAAATGGCATAAAAAACACTGCAGTGGCCACCTAACAAACAAATGCTGGGGCGGATTTACCAATGCCGCCTACTTCTTCATTCAATTAGTGTAAACTTTGGGCAGAATTAAAATGTAGCTGTGGCTCTGGCACTAAAAACTGGTATATTTTAAGACCATTTAGTCTAAGCTTACACCACCTATTCGTTGGCTTAGTTTGTAGCAGAAATTTGGCGATTTAGGCGTGTGGCGTCACATGGCCGGCCACGCACATGGCCCATGCCCAAAGTGAAGCCATGTCTGCTTGTTGGGCAGAGAGCAGGAACGGTCTAACACACAAATATGGTGCAAGTCACAAAAGACATTTTGTGTAAATTCTGACACCTTTTGGGAGATAAATTTCCACCAATGTGTGTGATCCCACCCCAGAAGAGTTCTGGGCACATGTTTTCCTTAAAGTCGTTAATCAGGATAATGAAAACGTTATAAATTGGCAGTAAAAATATGTAAAAATAAAAATAAAAAATGAAGTAATATATACTCAGTTACTTCCGACATTCCTGCACCACATCCCTGATGGTCTCTGCTCATGTGCAGACTACATAGCCCTGATACACCACGTGACAGCTGCAGTCAGTGTCCTCAGCAGTCGTGGGCCATATACAGCCAGTGATTGACTGCAGACGTGGGGTTTATACAGCCAGTGATTGGCTGCAGACGTGGGGTATATACAGCCAGTGATTGGCTGCAGACGTGGGGTATATACAGCCAGTGATTGGCTGCAGACGTGGGGTTTATACAGCTCATGAGTGGCTGCAGACGTGGGGTATATACAGCCAGTGATTAGCTGCAGACGTGGGGTATATACAGCCAGTGATTGGTTGCAGACGTGGGGTTTATACAGCCAGTGATTGGCTGCAGACGTGGGGTATATACAGCCAGTGACTGGCTGCAGACGTGGGCCATATACAGCCAGTGACTGGCTGCAGACGTGGGCCATATACAGCCAGTGATTGGCTGCAGACGTGGGGTATATACAGCCAGTGATTGGCTGCAGACGTTGGGTATATACAGCCAGAAATTGGCTGCAGACGTGGGGTATACACAGCCAGTGATTGGCTGTAGACATGGGGTATATACAGCTAGTGATTGGCTGCAGACATGGGGTATATACAGCCAGTGATTGGTTTCAGACGTGGGGTATAAACAGCCAGTGATTGGCTCCAGACATGGGGTATATACAGCCAGTAATTGGCTGCAGACGTGGGCTATACACAGCTAGTAATTGGCTGCAGACGTGGGGTATATACAGCCAGTGATTGGCTGCAGACGTGGGGTATATACAGCCAGTGATTGGCTGCAGACGTGGGGTATATACAGGCAGTGAGTGGCTGCAGACGTGGGGTATATACAGCTCATGAGTGGCTGCAGACGTGGGGTATATACAGCCAGTGAGTGGCTGCAGACGTGGGGTATATACAGCCAGTGATTGGCTGCAGACGTGGGGTATATACAGGCAGTGAGTGGCTGCAGACGTGGGGTATATACAGCCAGTGAGTGGCTGCAGACGTGGGGTATATACAGCCAGTGAGTGGCTGCAGACGTGGGGTATATACAGCCAGTGATTGGTTGCAGACGTGGGGTATATACAGCCAGTGAGTGGCTGTAGTCGTGGGCCATATATAGCCAGTGACTAGCTGCAGACGTGGGGTATACACAGCCAGTGATTGGCTGCAGACGTGGGTTATACACAGCCAGTAATTGGCTACAGACATGGGCTATACACAGCTAGTACCGTATTTTTCGGACTATAGGACGCACCGGACTATAAGGCGCACCCAGGTTTTAGAGGTGGAAAATAGGGAAAAAAATATTTGAAGCAAAAAAAAAAATGTGGTAAAATATTTAATAACATAAATAACATACTATTATATGTGGTGTTATTATATATAATAGTATGTTATGTTGGAAGCTGCGGGACCAGTGTGGTGTCTGTGAAGTACGATATGAAGACGCTGGAGGGTGAGTATAAGGGCTCATTTCCACATGCGAGGCACACGTCCGTATCTCGCATGTGGAAACCAAGCTGTGGCGCCGGCACTTTGGAGCGGAGCGTGCAGCTCCATGTGTTCCTATGCGGCCGCATGCTCCGCTCTGGAGTGCCGGCTCCACAGCTTGGTTTCCACATGCGAGATACGGACGTGTGCCTCGCATGTGGAAATGAGCCCTAAGAATGGGTGCACAGGGCTTATAGTGAAAGCACCACTCCAGCACTGCAAAATAACACTGGAGTGCTGCTTTAAAATCCCATGGGAGAACTATAACTCCCAGCATGTCCTGCAGATCCTATGACATGCTGGGAGTTATAGTTCACCAAAGGAGTGGCAGAGTGCTTTATTGTGTTTTGTAAAGACTGACCTCTTAATTGTGGGAGCCAGCCACACTGTGGTGAGGTAAAAGCTGGAGCATCCCATGGCTGCACACACACAGAGCCCTCTCTGTTGTTGTTGCCTTTCCACAGCGCAGGACATAAGAGGAAGCTGCAGATTCTAGGTGGGAGTCTGAAGGACCTGTGATGATGTCAGAAGAGGGAGGGCTCTGAGCTGCCATGTGATGCTCCAGCCCGCCCACTCCTGACATTACACAGGTCCTCCTGCACAGCACTCGTCCAGCACAGGCAGGTAGACCGCGATCTCCTGGCCCCTGCTGCTGCTGCCTCCTCCCCCGGACACACAGATTCTCCCCGGAATCAGTGCTGGGGAAACTGTGTGTCGCTGATTAAGTGCAGTATTCATTTGCTGCTCCCCGCTCACCTGATCGGTGGGCGGGGAGCAGCTAATAAATATTCACTGCACTTAATCAGCGGGGCCATGTGGTTTCCACAGCAGCTGATTCCGGGCAGCGGGGACATCCTGAAGTGGGATATCATTGCGATCCCACTCGCTGCTGCCCCCCTCCCCACATGCTATATCCGTACTATAAGACGCACCCACACTTTCCTCCCAAATTTGGAGGAAAAAAAGTGCGTCTTATAGTCGGAAAAATACGGTAATTGGCTGCAGACGTGGGGTATATACAGCCAGTGATTGGCTGCAGACGTGGGGTATATACAGCCAGTGAGTGGCTGCAGACGTGGGGTATATACAGCCAGTGATTAGCTGCAGACGTGGGGTATATACAGCCAGTGATTAGCTGCAGACGTGGGGTATATACAGCCAGTGATTCGCTGCAGACGTGGGTTATACACAGCCAGTAATTGGCTGCAGACATGGGCTATACACAGCTAGTAATTGGCTGCAGACGTGGGGTATATACAGCCAGTGATTGGCTGCAGACGTGGGCCATATATAGCCAGTGATTAGGTGCAGACGTGGGGTATATACAGCCAGTGATTGGTTGCAGACGTGAGGTATATACAGCCAGTGATTCGCTGCAGACGTGGGGTATACACAGCCAGTGACTGGCTGCAGACGTGGGGTATATACAGCCAGTGATTCGCTGCAGACGTGGGGTATATACAGCCAGTGACTGGCTGCAGACATGGGGTATATACAGCCAGTGATTGGTTGCAGACGTGGGGTATATACAGCCAGTGATTGGTTGCAGACGTGGGGTATATACAGCCAGTGATTCGCTGCAGACGTGGGGTATACACAGCCAGTGATTCGCTGCAGACGTGGGGTATACACAGCCAGTGATTCGCTGCAGACGTGGGGTATATACAGCCAGTGATTCGCTGCAGACATGGGGTATATGGGCTGTGATATCTTCAGCCAATTTAAACAAATGACAAGCAAGGACCACAGTGACCCGTCCTTTGCACTTCAGGAGTGAAAAGGTGAATACATAGATTTCATTATTTTACATGTATTGCTGCCCATTACAAACTTTTTCCTTATTTTGGACAACCCCAACCCCTTCAATATTTTAAAGAGTTTTGTTTCTGAGTATGTTAGGATAACCTCAAAGCCAACCTGTGTTTTGAAAGGGAACCTGTCACATTGTACAAGCAATCTGATCTGTGAACAGCAGGGTACAGACTGATCAATGGGTCTGCTACTGATTGACATATCACTGTATGCATACAGGGAAGACTGTCAATCACTAGTAAGACCACCCACTGGACTCATATGCATAAACACCAGGGATCTCACTAAGTAAAATGTAAGTTTTAGGCTGTGTGCACACGTTAAGGTTTTTGCCGTGTTTTGGGCACGTTTCTTTCAGCGCAGATTTGTTAAAAAACCTGAAGCAAGACCTAATGCCAGCAAAGTGAATAAGAAATCTGAAGTGTCATCTACATATTAAGTATTTTTGACTTGCAGATTTGGTGCAGAAAATAATCTGCTGCATGTCAATTCTCAGTGTGTTTTTCACCAATGACTTCACTCACATCATTCAAAAACACAGGCAAAAAAAGCCGCGAAAACGTGGGTCTTTGAAGATGCATTTTCCTGCTAAGGGCTGCAGAAATTTACTCAACGCGTGCACATAGCCTTACTAAAACTTTCCCCACAAAGATGCCTATGAATCTGATGAGCTACTCTCGCGCTAAATCATCCTGCAGATCAGATACCATTTTCAGCAGGTTCCCCTTCACCTTCCATAACTGGGGTTTCTGTATTACAGGTAGCCATTACTGTGGCTTGCACGAGGCAGTAAAGCTGGCCACACGTTATACATAATAACTTAGCCAGTACATATCGATCATACCTGGAGCTGGTACTGCAAACGGCTTACACATCGCACAATCAAATCCACTGTCAGCTGCACGTTCAACTTCAGCTTCTGTGTGTAGGGTCTGGCAAGCACCATGAGACCACCTAGAATGTATCATCATTAGCAGTCGAAAATACGATGCAAAAAGCAAACAAAAAACCCATAGACTAAGGTGTGTGTCAGCACTTACCTATCGCACTGCCGACACTGAATAATAACCTCATCCTCTATGTAGTTCTGGGCACATACAGGGCAGGTGGACAGGCTCGCACAAGGTGCACACTGGGTATAGTTATTCTGCCACTCGCATCGCAGACCCGGAGTGATGGCTTTGCAGTTGTTACAGGATACACACCTGCAAGGGAAAGCCGTATATTTACTAAAGGGTTACAAAGTGACTATCGCTAGGATATGCCAACACCATCGTCGATGGAGGCCTAACTTCCTGGACTCCCATTCATCCTGTGTTCCCCTTGAAATATTTTTTTTTTTTTAGCATAGAGGTACTCATCCATCTGCATGGACAGAGAACGAATCCTCAGCTTCCCTCCACCTAAACAAAGACTAAGAGCCACTATAATGTTAGTAAATCCAGATGGAGCAACGTTCCCCCTAGTAGAGGCTGCAGTTACCATTTAACCAGTATGGCTGGTTTAGAGGGATTAGGGAATTTACTGCTCTGAAATGGAGAAAATGAAGGTACACATTAAGTAAACAGACACAAAAATAAATGAGAGGTGAATACATGACAGATAAAGCTCACCATTTACACTTCCAGCCTCCCTTGGGGACAGTTTGTAATGGCGGATCCAGGCAGTATGTATGGTAGCTAATGTCACAGTCATCACAGAGCAGCAGGCGGCCGGGATCGGTGGCCTTACCACAGGCCTCACACACTGTGCACTCCAAGCACCTCCAACCTTTGCGAAGGATGACTTTAGTAATCTGGAGATTTATTGATACACAACAAGAGTAGAAAAAACAGCAAATGAAATGGTTAACCTTCGATTGTGGAAGGCACTAAACTATGCACTTCCATTAGGGCTCAATAAGTAAATAATATAGAAACATCCCCATAAGCAGGAAACAAAACATTGTAGGAAAGGTATAAATAGAGGAATAGAGGAATCTCTGTTGCACTAGATTTCCAATCTCTGGAGAATGAGCTTAAAGGGGTTGTCGGGGACTTTAATATGGACAGACCATAAATGTCTGATGGGTGGAGGTGTAGCACCCGCCACTCCTGCTGAGCCGCTGTTCCCAGTACCGACCAGAACTGCCGAGCTTTGTCAACAGTACAGCGGCCGCGGCCAGGTACTGCACCTCCACCGCCTCAATGAATCAATAGTTGGCGATGTAGATATACAGTACCTGGCCACAAACACTTGTCTACTGACTGAGCTGAGCAGCTCTGCAACTAAGCAGTTCTGGCCGCCGCCGACTCCAGGAAACGCTGATCTGGGGGGGGTGCAGAGTGTCGCACACCCACCGATCACACATTGATAGGCCATCAACGTTAAAGTCCCAGTCAGCCCCTTTATAGAGTAAAAGAAAACCACTTCCGTGCACTTACCTTAATACTGACACAGTACGGATGATAACATTGCCCGCACTGAGAGCAAGCAAGTAATCTTCCTTCTGCACCTTTTCCAAAACTACCGCAAACAACGCACATATCCTGCGAGACAACACAATCAAGACTATTACATGCTGCAACTCCAAAAGCAGGAAAACATAGATTGACTTAAAGGGGGGAATCACTCATTTACTACCAAATACAGCCAGATCACACATAAAATAGGCTTATTTATTAAGAGATATTTTTCATTAAAGTATGGCTGCGTGCACACAGTGCGTTTTTGGCTGCAAGTGTAACACCTGTACCATTTTTAGCAGCCATTTTTTTTAAATTGCAACAAATTGAGCATTTTGCTGTGGCAAAAATAAACCATGCACATCATGGTCACAACGTGTGAATGCAGCTGAAAAGCCTTAAAGCATTGTCTGACATGTAAGGCTATGTTCACATTTGCGTTGTTGGGCACAGCGTCGTCGACAGATACCGACGCATGCGTCATGCGTCCCTATCTTTAACATGGGGGGCGCATGGACATGCGCCGGTATGCGTTGTAATGAGTTTTACGACGCATGCGTCATATTGACGCACAAGACAGGGCGCAGAGGACGCTACTTGTAGCGTTTTCCCTGCGCCGAAACTCCTGATCTTTACTATCTTATGACAACACATGCGTCGCAAAACGCTGCATTGTGTACATGCGTTGTTGGTTGCGTCGCCGACGCTGCGCCCAACAACGCAAATGTGAACGTAGCCTAAAGTGCATGCAGTGCTACTGCAAGAACAGGGAGATTCTGACCACAGATCAGGACTTGCCCAGGATCGTGGGCGCCCCTTTGCCGTTATTCCATCGGGTACCCTGGGCAGTGCGTTTCTAACTTCCAACCACAGACATCTTTTTACATGTCAGAAGAGGTTTTCGGGAAAAGCTGTACCTTAACCCTTTCCCTGCCAAGGATGTATTTCATATGTCTTTGCAGGGTGGGCAATCAGTCAAAGAGGTACGAGATACGTCCTGGCTAAATTTGGGCCACATGTTAACCTGGATCAAAGCCGCAAAAGAAATTTGGTCTGACTCAGCCTTGAGATATCACAAGTTGAAGTGAGAGCTGTAGTTTTCTGCAGCAGCTGACACTCCGGACTTTATCACGTGATATCATGGTCTGGATCGTGACGATCTCTTCTGCAGCTGGGATCCAGCCGGAGAATGACTTTAGGCAGTGGTAAAGAGCTGAGGGGGAACTGCGAGGGAGCCGTCAGGCAGGGGGTACAGGAGAGAGGTGTGTGATGATCTCCTGTCCCTGTGTAAGATTGTGCATCAAAGAAGAAAAAATAAAAAAAAGTTAAACACTAAAAATTTAATTTTTGCGAAAAAAAGAATTCCACATATCTGGCATTTTTATGTCTGCTAGTGGAGAGGTCAGTATGTGAAATCTCTGCTTATAGTGTATCTGGGCCTACCTTCAGAGACATCGTTGGGGGAGAGAGATTTACCCTTCCCTCCCAGATACTGCCAATCACAGCTCAGAAGAGACAGACTGCTAGACTTTGGATCAGCTGCTGATTTGTGATTGGCAGCATCTGGGAGAGAGGGGTGAAAGCTCATGCCTCAAATCAAAGACTGATGAAATGCACAGTCGCATTACAAATGGAGATTTCACATACTTAGCTGCTAAAGCAACAAACAAATATGACTGCAATGGAGCAACAGCACAAAATGGAAAAAAAAAATGCAGAAAGTGGAGCACAAGGATTTTTACAAGGTACGTAACCATTTTTTTAAGCAAGTGACACGTTCTCTTTAGGACGGAGTGGTGTATCTACATTTTCTATTTGGGTTACACTTTAAAACCACTAATATCAATTTTTATGCATTTCGGAGATAAATCATACCTGGCTGCAGTTGCGCAGCAGGGATCTGATTCCTGCTGCCCATGGTTTAGGTAGCATAAATCGAGTGACAACCTCCTTAAATACAGGAAGTCTCCTCCTTGGAGAGCAGGATCAGGGGTCACTAATGGAGACGTATACATTAGTGATGAGGGAACATGCTTGGATAAGTTGTTATCCGAGCATGCTCATGTACTAATAAGAGTGCCTTCAGCATGCTCGAAAAATATGTTCGAGTAACCAAAGCTGCATGTCTCACGGCTGTTAGACATATGTGGGGACTGCCTAACCAAGCAGCAGTCCCTGCATGTGTTGCGGCGGTCTAACAGCCGGGAGACATGCAGGAGCGGGGACTCAAACATATTATTCAAGCACACTGAAGACACCCTCAGCACCCGAGAATGCTCAGATAACACCTTATCACAGCACGTTTGCTCATCACTAGTAGACACTCACACATGCCCATCTAATGCTGTATGTCACAGTGGATCCCGGAGATGCATTATATAGTCAATGCTTCCGAGTATGGCACGTATATGCAGTTTGTTCACTGGTTGCATAACTAGGGTGGACTGATGAGGCAATTGCTGTGAAGTTTAGATTTCTGCTTTGTTTACTGAAAAACTAATAAAACTGTGCTTACCTGATGTAAGGTGAACTTGTCGGTTGTGGAAAATAAAACCACTGTGTTGTGCATCGAGGTCTCTTCTTCCTCCTTGTATGATGAAAGATCAATCGTGGTTATCTAAAGAAACAACACAACGCTCAGAAATATTGCCGCAATTTCCAACAAGTATTTGGCATCTGTTCTGTGATTTCTGTTATTAAAAAAATAACATTGCCCGATCCGTCGTACAACTCCTGTGCTGGCCGCACCCCGTTCGGTTACAATGGGGTCTACTGACGTGTCCAAAACCTAGAGGATTTAACAGTGCTACATGATGGAGGCCACAATGCAGAGGTGAAGCTTGCCGATTATAATGGTGTCTGAAGAAAACATTTACAGCTGGAATTTTTCTACGATCCACACTTGCCCGAAAGTTTGATGCCTTTCTAAAACTTTGTGCCAACATTAGTCACTTTATTTTTTTTAACAGAAAAATGACAAATTTGTATCAAAGTTAGGCTGGTTGTTAGCTGGTGCAAATGTAAATGACTGACACTGTAATAGCCCAAATTATATGCAATATTTATTAGGTGGGTGTCTTTTAAAAAATATCCCATCAGTTGCTCCAGGTGGCATAATGATCGGGGCAGGCATATGAAACGTCCCTTATGTAAGGCTTCTTGAGGAACTTTGTGCTGGCGGTGAATAAGATCATTACAAGTAAAATAATTAACCAAGTGAAGACAATCACTAGAGTGGGTGTGAATTGATCTGCAGGACCCGATAGATTGGCCACACCATTAATCTGTGGTCAGGATGGGAGCCCTGAGAACTACCTCCCTGATGGTATTCGTGGCTCTTTTCATTAGCTGGCCATTGCGGCATGATGCACGACACACGATGCCAGGCCATCAAAAGAGCCGTGGATGCCGGGAGACAAGCGGTTCCCACTGGTCTGGTCCGGTGGCCACCAACGTGACCGATAATACAACTGTCAACATGAAATAATTGTGCATACAATACCCCTGGAAATATGAAGTTGCCTATGGGAGCTTTTAATTTGGAACGACCTCTTCCCCCACGGCCGGACAGACCAGACCCTCTAGGTCTCCTCCTAGGAAATCCTGATCCACGACCCTGTAAAAACAACAAAAGAAATGAGTATTTCTACAGTTAAATCACGGTAAAAACATAAGACACAGATCTCTTCTTTAATATATGGCCTACTGTGGAGATCATGAGAAAAGTAGAAATCCAAGTTACTGCATCCTCTTGTAAGACAAAATATGGGACCTTCCTAGAGACTTAAGATATTACTATTTCTAATGCTGTTTGCAGATAAGTTATAGATTTCACAGCCTGTAAGAAGCAGGAAAACTCAGAAGCTTCAATTAACACATCTTGGAAATGTTAATTAAAAAAATTGAAAAAGGTCAAGATACAGTAGTTCTAAGGGAGAAGAACACTTTCAGGAGTACAACATTGCCACGAAGCAATGATATTACTCTAACCAGACTAAAGAGCAACAGGACAGCACCGAGCGAGCAGTGAAATCTATCAGCAATTCCCTGTATGTCACAGCACTGAGAGCTATGCATAAGATAATCAGCTTGTAGGTACATTGCACCTTGTGCAGATACAGTCACCAGTCTGCAGACAGAAGAGCGCTGCTCCCCCAGCACTTCTAGTTCTGGTGATCTGCATTCATATATTCAGCGCCCTTAGCACACTGTCTCAATGACAGAATACAGACCGCAGTAAGTGACAGCCTGCATTCTGCAGTCAGATGTGTAGTTCAGAGGAGGGAGATTTCATTATTCTGTTTCAGGACTTCTCAGACTTTTACTTATATTGACTCATCAGACAGAGAAAGAGGAAAGTGGTGGGAAAACACAGTGATAGAGGACCGGAGGTGGATCCGTTCCACTTGTTTTTCTTTTTTAATAGTATACATGGAGAATATTTTCAGGAAGACATTAGTTATTATCTTAATTTCATGTGGTCCGGTTTTCATACGTTCAATTAGTCCTGTGTAGGGGGACAGTGTCCAGATACTGATGGGCTACCCACTGGGGAGATAAGCTGCAGTACTCCGCATAGGTCATCTAAATTGTATGGTCTGCGTTAGTCACGTCCACTATGGGCCTGAAGCATCTTTACAGGGGGTTTCCAGCTTCAGAAAACCTTTGTACCGTGGCTGCGGTTTGTTAAAATAAACGGTGCTTTCATCAACCACCCTACCGAGGTCAGCGCAGAGTTTCAGTCGCTGCTCCCGGGGGTCTGTAGACATCATTGTGCACAGCCCTGCAGTCAATAAGTGAGGTCTGCGGCTCTGCCCATGTGATCACCACGAGTTGCTCAGAGCTGCCGAGCTCACAGATTGGCTGCAGCGCTGTCAACGATGCAGACAAACACAAACATTGGAAGCAGCGGCAGAGACTTTTTTTTTTTTTTTAATTAATTAGTTTTTAATTTTTTTTAAAAAGGCACCTCGTGAAACATTTTTTTTTAAAGCAAAAAAACCTTGCGTTATGTTTACACATTGCGTTTCTTGCAGCTTTTTTTTTTATGCAAATGTTAAGCTGCGTTATGCAGTACCACCAAAGTCGATCAGATTTCAGAAGTCTCAGGCACACACTTTGGTTTTATTTTCCTGACTGATTTGGAAAAACTGCTTTTCAGCGTTTTTTTCTGCGTATTTACGGCTTTTTTCACCCATACGAAACAATGGGCAAGGGCAAAAACGCAGCAAAAAATGCGGGTATCAGTTTTTGCTGCGTTTTTGGTGCAAAAACCTAAAGAAGCTAAATCGGGCTTTTTTTTAGGCCACTAACCTTCATCAACATGCACAAGAGACAGCAAAAACGTAGTAAAAACTCCGAAAAATCCGCTTTTTGAAAGCAGCTAAAACGCAGCTTAAAATTTGCACTAAAAAATGCAGCAAAAACACGTGTGAACATAGTTTATCACTTTAAAGTCCATGATCCCAGAAAACAGTACTTGCTTACCAAATATGTTAGATGAGAGTTTTTAGGATATGAAAAGCTCTACGTGATACTGAGCTAATACACTGTTAGGCTAGGTTCACACGTTGCATTTTTTTCTGCAGGCAAAACCTGCTCTTTTGGCAGTAAAGAAGCTGCTTACAAAAAAAGCAGGTTTTGCTGTGTTTTTATTTTTCTTGTGCATTTTGATAAAGTTTAGTGCCCCCCCCTCCCTCCCCAAAAAACATGATGCTACTTCCTAAGGGTATGTGTCCACGTTCAGGATTGCATCAGGATTTGGTCAGGATTTTCCATCAGTATTTGTAAGCCAAAACCAGGAGTGGAACAATTAGAGGAAAAGTATAATAGAAACATATGCTCCACTTCTGCATTTATCACCCACTCCTGGTTTTGGCTTACAAATACTGATGGAAAATCCTGACCAAATCCTGATGCAATCCTGAACGTGGACACATAACCCTTAAGGTTTTTTCACCAAAACCTGATACCTGCATTGTTTTTTGACTTATTGCTTTCCATGGGTGAAAAAAAAAACACTGGAAAAAATGCTGAAAGAAGTGACGTGCTGCAGTTTTCAAAACCACAGTTTTCCAAATCAATCAGGAAAAAAAACAATGCATGTTTCTGAAATCTGATAGCTTTTTAATGTAAAACACTAGTACAGTTAAAATACAGCTTAAAACATGCATAAAAAAGCGCAGTGACAACAGTGGAGTTGGTGTCCATTTTGGTGGAGTTGGTATAAAATAGACCCAATGAACTCCAAAAATACATAATAAATTGGATACAGTAGTACAATGTAGGATGTGCTGTAAATGTTTTTCATAAGAATTTGGAAAAGTTATGAAATGTCTTATAAATGTCTGTTTTGTTCCTGATGTAAGGATCGCGACTTTTAGTGGAGAATTGAATCTGTGCTGCACTTTATGCACATGCTCAGTAGTGACCAGCGCTGCGGAGTCATAGGTGAGATGAACCTGTGCTGCACTTTATGCACATGCTCAGCAGTGACCAGGGCTGTGGGGTCATAGGTGAGATGAATCTGTGCTGCACTTTATGCACATGCTCAGTAGTGACCAGGGCTGTGGGGTCATAGGTGAGATGAATCTGTGCTGCACTTTATGTACATGCTCAGTAGTGACCAGGGCTGCGGAGTCAGGGAAACTGAGGAGTCTGAGTCGGTGGTTTGGCTTGCCAACTCCACAGCCCTGGCAAAAACGCAACATGTGAACATACACTTCCATAGTGCCAAGCTTGTACAGAGATCACAGACTGATCAAAACAACAACAAAAAAATCCATTTAACAGAAAATGAAAAATACAACGATACATTTATTTTAGCTATCAAAGCAAAGACATAAAAAGCTGCATTAGAAAAGCATTTAAAAGGCAGTTAAAGGAAATCTGAAGACATTCAGGCAACATGGCTAAAGCTTGCAAGACTGCACAGAATGGAGGTGTAAGATCCTGAAAGCTGGAGGAAGACACTGCGCTCTTTCTACAGACAACACAATAAGGAAAGTAAAAGGACATAGAAGTAGAAATGCAACTTATTTACCACTTTGATGCTCCAATAGGGACTGCCGGGAAGCTGTCTGGACTTAAAAATGTCCCAACCCTCTGAGCCATCAGCTGACCAGGAAGGTGGGCTCACTGTATTATTGGTACTCCAAGTGCCCTAAGACATGGCAGGTGAGAAAATATATGGATAAACTCAGCAACACAAAAAACAAAGCCAGCAACATAAAAGGGTTAGAGAAGCCAAGCAAATGTAGACAATGAGGCTGCCACAATTAATCTGATACATAGCACAACATGCACCGTGAGCTTTGTGGAGCGAGCGGACATCACAGCCTGGACACTGCGGGCAGACGAGGACGCAGAAGGGGAACGTGGAGGGTCAGCAGCCATACACGAGGTCTGCAGAGGCTGCTCACTGCACACAGTACTAAACCATCGTACAAATGCAGACAAATTAATAATCACCCGACCAACCAGATCCGCTGCATTTTACAATGATGTATATATAGTATATGAGATTTTAGCAAATCATGCACATGCTGGAAAATATCCACAGGATAAACTGCTGAGAGCAGCAGGTTTGCGATCTGCTTTATGTCAATTTACGCTGTAGATGTACAGGTGCTTCTCACTAAATTAGAATATCAAAAAGTTAATTTATTTCAGTTCTTCAATACAAAAAGTGAAACTCAATACGAACAGTGATCTATTATTTCTGTTAATGTTGATGATTATGGCTTACAGACAATGAAAAACCAAAAGTTATTATCTCAGTAAATTAGAATACTTTATAACACCAGCTTGAAAAATGATTTTAAAATCCAAAATGTTGGCCTACTTGAAATGTATGTTCAGTAACTGCACTCAATACTTGGTCGGGGCTTTTTTTTGCATCAATGCGGCGTGGCATGGAGGCGATCAGCCTGCGGCACTGCTGAGGTGTTAAGGAAGCCCAGGTTGCTTTGATAGCAGCCTTCAGCTCATCTGCTTTGTTGGGTCTGGTGTCTCTTATCTTCCTCTTGACAATACCCTATAGATTCTATATGGTGTTAAGGTCAGGTGAGTTTGCTGGCCAATCAAGCACAGTGATACTGTTATTAAACCAGGTATTGGCACTTTTGGCAGTGTGGACAGGTGCCAGGTCCTGCTGGAGAATGGAATTTCCATCTCCAAAAAGCTTGTCAGCAGAGGGAAGTATGAAGTGCTCTAAACTTTTCCTGGTAGACGGCTGCTCTGACTTTGGTCTTCATAAAACAGAGTGGACCTACACCAGTTGACATGGCTCCCCAAACCATCACTGATTGTGGAAACTTCACACCAGACCTTAAGCAGCTTGGATTGTGGCCTCTCCACTCTTCCTCCAGACTCTGGGACCTTTGATTTCCAAATGAAATGCAAAATTTACTTTCATCTGAAAACAACACCTTGAACCACTGAGCAACAGTCCAGTTCTTTTTCCCCTTGGCCCAGGTAAGACGCTCCTGGCGTTGTCTATTGGTGAACAGCCAGCTTCTTTAGCAATGACCTTTTGTGGCTTACCCTCCTTGTGGAGTGTGTCAATGACTGCCTTATGGACATCTGTCAAGTCAGCAGTCTTCCCCATGATTGTAGAGCTACTGAAACTGACTAAGGGACCCTTTTAAACACTTAGGAAGCCTTTGCAGGTGTTTTTTGTTAATTATTCAAATTTACTGAGATAATGACTTTTGGGTTTTCATTGGCTGTAAGCCATAATCATTAACAGAAATA
This sequence comes from Ranitomeya variabilis, assembly GCF_051348905.1. Taxonomy (NCBI): domain Eukaryota; kingdom Metazoa; phylum Chordata; class Amphibia; order Anura; family Dendrobatidae; genus Ranitomeya; species Ranitomeya variabilis. The sequence goes on along the minus strand of NC_135237.1, from coordinate 73,165,884 downwards.
AACACTTGAAATAGATCACTCTGTTTGTAATGACTATATAATATATGAGTTTCACTTTTTGTATTGAAGAGCTGAAATAAATTAACTTTTTGATGATATTCTAATTTTGTGAGCAGCACCTGTATTTCACCTATTGCAGTGTGAATTGCTCAGCGCCCCGGCTGCACAATGCAGATGTTGCTTCAGGAGGTCCTCAGACTGCTCAATCTTTCATTATACAATGCATAATGCTTTATTTTCTGAAATCATAACATTGGTAAGTAGGGATCCCAACTTCAGGTCCTTACTAATCCTGAGAACGAAGGGGCTGCCGCTCTGACTTAGCACCCTGGCCACCTCACAGCTCATGCACAATGGTGCCTTAGCCACAGTAGGGTAGAGGCACAGTGGCGCATCTCCAGCCACGATGCAATCTCCTAATAACATTATTTCATATTAATGATAACAACCCTGAAGCGCACAATCATTGTTGAGAGTGAATGAGAATACAACTGTCCCACATTACTTTTCAATATCTCATTGAGATACTGATTTGGCTTTTATCCTAAATCATATTGCACGACTCGTTAAAGGGTTGATTGTGACTTGTAGGATCGCTACTTCCAATAGGTGGCGCTATAGCGTTAAGTCCTCTTTTTTTCAGCAGAGGCAATTTGCATATTTAAATTCCCAGAGGAGCATTGCACGGCGAATAAGCCTCCTTACCTTGACAAGCCAGCTGGTATGTCACTCTCCATAAGGAGAAACGTTACCCCTGAGAAAAACCTGAAATTTTCTGCAAGAAATCTGCATGCGTTTTTGCCGCGTTTTTTTCCGGACATTTCCCAATGCATTTTATAGTGGGAAATCCGCAAACCCCCCCCCCCCCCCGCAAAATTAATGAACATGCTGCGTTTTTTACCGCGATACGTTTTTTTCATGTGCACAAAAATTGCGGAATTCATTCTATATGATAGGATGCATATTGTATGCTGTTTTTTTGCAGTTTTATAGCGTTTTTATCGCAAAAAAAAGCGAAAAATCAGCAACGTGTGCACACAGCTTTAAGGGTAAAAATTTGACCGGCGATTTCTCATTTTTACAGCAAAATTTACAAGACCATTTTTTTTAGGGACCACCTCACATTTGAAGTCAGTTTGAGGGTTCTATATGGCTGAAAATACCCCAAAGTGACAACATTCTAAAAACTGCACCCCTCAAGGTGCTCAAAACCACATTCAAGAAGTTAATTAACCCTTCAGGTGCTTCACAGCAGCAGAAGCAACATGGAAGAAAAAAAATGAACATTTCACTTTTTAGTCACAAAAATGATCCATTAGTAACAATTTTTTTAATTTTTCTAAGGGTAAAAGGAGAAACTGGACCCCGAAAGTTATTGTACAATTTGTCCTGAGTACGCCGATACCCCATATGTGGGGGGGGGGAGAAACCACTGTTTGGGCGCACGACAGGGCTTGGAAGGGAAGGAGCGCCATTTGACTTTTTGAATGAAAAACTGGCTCCAATCGTTAGCGGACACCATGTCGCGTTTGGAGAGCCCCTGTGTGCCTAAGTATTGGAGCTCCCCCACAAGTGACCCCATTTTGGAAACTAGACACCCCAAGGAACTTATCTAGATGCATAGTGAGCACTTTGAACCCCCAGGTGCTTCACAAATTGATCTGTAAAAATGAAAAAGTACTTTTTTTTTTTTCCACAAAAAAATTATTTTAGCCTCAATTTTTTCATTTTCACATGGGCTACAGGATAAAATGGATCCTAAAATTTGTTGGGCAATTTCTCCTGAATAGACCGATACCTCACATGTGGGGGTAAACCACTGTTTGGGCACACAGCACGGCTCGGAAGGAAAGGAGCGCCATTTGACTTTTGAATTAAAAATTAGCTCCAATCGTTAGCGGACACCATGTCGCGTTTGGAGAGCCCCTGTGTGCCTAAACATTGGAGCTCCCCCAAAGGTGACCCCATTTTGGAAACTAGACCTCCCAAGGAACTAATCTAGATGTGTGATGAGCACTTTGAACCAACAAGTGCTTCACATAAGTTTATAACGCAGAGCCGTGAAAAAAAAAAATCTATTTTCTTTCCTCAAAAATTATTTTTTAGCCCGCAATTTTTTATTTTCACAAGGGTAACAGGAGAAATCAGACCCCAAAAGTTGTTGTCCAGTTTGTCCTGAGTATGCTGATACCCCATATGTGGGGGTAAACTACTGTTTGGGCACACGTAAGGGCTCGGAAGGGAAGTAGTGACGTTTTGGAATGCAGACTTTGATGGAATGGTCTGCGGGCATCATGTTACGTTTGCAGAGCCCCTGATGTGCCTAAACAGTAGAAACCACCCACAAGTGACCCCATTTTGGAAACTAGTCCCCCCAAGGAACTTATCTAGATGTGTGGTGAGCACTTTGAACCCCCAATTGCTTCACAGAAATTTATAACGCAGAGCCGTGAAAATAAAAAATCATTTTTTCCCCACAAAAATAAGCTTTTAGCCCTCATTTTGTTATTTTCCCAAGGGTAACAGGAGAAATTAGACACCCAAAGTTGTTGTGAAATTTTTCCTGAATACGCTTATGCCTCATATGTTTGGGTAAACCACTGTTTGGGCACATGCTGGGGCTCGGAAGGGAGGGAGCACTATTTGACTTTTTGAACTCAAGATTGGCTGGAATCAATGGTGGCGCCATGTCGCGTTTGGAGACCCCGGATGTGCCTAAACAGTGAAAACCCCTCAATTCTAACTCCAACACTAACCCCAACACACCCCTACCCTAATCCCAACTCTAGCCATAACCCTAACCAAAACCCTAACCCCAACACACCCCTAACCCCAACACACCCCTAACCCCAACACACCCCTAACCCCAACACACCCCTAACCCCAACACACCCCTAAACCCAACACACCCCTAACCCCAACACACCCCTAACCCTAATTCCAACCCTAACCATAACCCTAACCACAAGCCTAACCCTAACCCAAACACACCCTAACCCTAATCTTAACCCTATTTCCAACCCTAACCCTAATTCCAACCCTAACCCTAAGGCTGTGTGCCCACGTTGCGGATTTGTGTGAGGATTTTTCCGCACAGTTTTTGAAAAATCCACAGGTAAAAACGCACTGCACTTTACCTGCAGATTTACAGCGGATTTCCAGTGTTTTTTGTGCGGATTTCACCTGCGGATTCCTATTGAGGAACAGGTATAAAACGCTGAGGAATCCACACAAAGAATTGACATGCTGCGGAAAATACAACGCAGCGTTTCCGCCCGGTATTTTGCGCACCATGGGCACAGCGGATTTGGTTTTCCATAGGTTTACATGGTATTGTAAACGTGATGGAAAACGGCTACGAACCCGCAGAGGCCAATCCGCTGCGGATCAGCAGCCAAATCTGCACCGTGTGCACATAGCCTAATTCTAACCCTAATTCTAAGGCTAGGTTCACATTGCGTTAGTGCAGTCCGTTCAATGCATACGCTAAACGGACTGCGCCACACAAGTGCCTTTTTAAGATCGCGTTATGCGATCGCGCTAGCGCAGATGCTCCATCTGTGCTAGCGGTGACGGACCCCTAACCCCAGTTCTAACCCTAACCCCAGTTCTAACCCTAACCCCAGTTCTAACCCTAACCCCAGTTCTAACCCTAGTGGAAAAATAAAAGTAAATATATTTTATTTCATTATTGTCCCTACCTATGGGGGTGATAATGGGGGGGGGGGGGGGGTTAATTATTATTTTTTTTATTTTGATCACTGTGATAGAACCTATCACAGCGATCAAAATGTACCTGGGATGAGTCTGCCGGCTTTTGGAAGATGGCGGCGCCCATGGAGAAGACAGACGGACACCGGAGCTCGGTAAATATGCGGGAGTGGGATCGGACCATGAGGGGGGGGTGTTGTGATCGGACTGCGGGGGGAGTGGACAGGAGGACGGAGGGGAGCGGAGCGGAAGACAGCAGAAGACCGGACGAAGGACGGGGGATCGGTGGCAGGGCAGATCGCGGTCTCCAGCCATGGCCGCATGGCCGATGATATTGCAGCATCTGCCATGGCTGGATTGTAATATTTCACCAATTTTCATTGATGAAATGTTACCACTGCTGATTGAAAGTGAAACGTCACTTTCAACAGCCAATCAGAGCTATCGTAGCCACGGGGGGGGGGTGAAGTACCACTCCCCCTGTCCCTGCAGGTTGGGTGAAATTACAGTTAACCCTTTCACCCGATCTGCAGGGGCGCGATCATTCTGTGACACAGCATATGCATCAGAGGTCGGATTGGCACCGACTTTCATGACGCATACGCTGTGTCACAGGTCAGGAAGGGGTTATATAAATCATATTCTATCCTTTGCAATGTCAATCACAGAGAATACACATAATGCAAACCGTTAACAGCCCTTTTAAGAAGACATGTTCTTTGCAACAAAAAAGTTATGCCTTAAAGATCTGAGCTCCAGATTCTAGCGTTTTATCTCCGCAATGGAGTGAAGCAGCGCATTCATATTTGTTGCTTCTGAAACCCAATACGTGAAATCTCTGCTTGCAGTGCAACTAGGAGTTTCTTCAGAGTCTTCTCTGGCGACATACGCTTTTACTTCGCCCTTCAACATGCAGATGATCTAGCCGTATCTGACACTGCTGAGCTAGGAAAAGCAGCATCTGGGAGGAAGGACTGAAAGCGCACGGCCCCAGAGCAGACTCTAAACAAAACCTAGTTGGAAAGTAAAGCAGAGATTTCACATAAGGAGCTGCAGAAGCAACAGTTGTATAAACTGTGCAATGGAGCGAAGCAGCACAAAATGGAAAAAGTTGCAGATTCAAGGGAGCTCATGGATATTTCCAAGATATTACGTAATTTAAGCAAATGGAAAGCCGCCTTTAAAAGCAAATACTTAAAGGGAATCTGTCACCCAGCCCACCAGCATCAGGGGCTTATCTACAGCATTCTGGAATGCTGTGGATAAGCCCCCAATGTATCCTAAAAGATGAGAAAAAAAGGTTAGATTACACGGTGTTCCAAATTATTATGCAAATAATATTTCTTCATATTTTCTCTAAATTACCTATCTGAAATGCAGTCGTTGTTATTTTCCAGTCATCTACTATTCTAGTATAATTGCAATGTTTTGGAACAAACTGCCTATGAAAACCGTGTCTTAAAAAAATAAATAAATAAATAAACACTCAAAATGCATGTTCCAAATTATTATGCACAGCAGAGTTTTCAACCTTTTTTTGTTATTTTGAACAAAAAAATGGTCAATTGTGAAGTTATAAGCATTATCAGCTTATTACAAAATGAAATCAAACAGTTTTCAAGTGAAAACTTTATTCTAGGTGATGTTACATTTGCACATAGGACCCCTTGTTCGAAAGAAGCTTCTAAACTCTCTCGCCCATTGAATTTGTCAGTTTTTGGATGGTTTCTGCTTCAATGGTTTTGCATGTGGACAGAATACCCTCCCAGAGCTGTTGCTTAGATGTGAACTGCCTCCCGCCATCATAGACACTCCTTTTGATGATGCTCCAGAGGTTCTCAATGGGGTTGAGGTCAGGGGAAGATGGTGGCCGCACCATAAGTTTGTCCTTTTTTATGCCCATAGCAGCCAGAGATGCAGATGTGTTTTTTGCAGCATGAGACGGTGCATTATCATGCATGAAAATGATCTTGCTGCGGAAAGCACGGTTCTTCCTCTTGAACCATGGCAGGAAGTGTTGTTTTAGAAACTCCACATAGATTATGGAGTTCATCTTTACCCTTTCAGGGATCATAAAGGGGCCGACAATCTCTCTCCCCATGATTCCAGCCCAAAACATAACTCCACCTCCACCTTGTTGGTGCCTTAGCCGGTGTTTTCATGGGGTGTCTATCAACCAGCCATCCTCCACTCCATCCGGACCATCGGTGAACAAAACAGTTTGGAAGTCAGTCTTGTATCGTTTGGCCCACTGGAGCCTTTTCTGCTTGTGTGCAGTGGATAGAGGTAGTCGACAGGATGGCTTACGCACAGCTGCAAACCTCTGAAGGACCCTGCATCTTGTTGTTCTGGGGACGTTGGAGGCACCAGCAGCTTCAAAAACTTGTCTGCTGCTATGACAAGGCATTTTTGCAGCTGCTCTTTTAACCTTATGCAATTGCCTGTTGGAAAGAGTCCTCAATTTTTCCTTATCAGCACGCACACGTGTGTGCTGGGAATCAGCTACATACTTCTTGATGATCACAATGAAGTGTCTTGACAATGTTGATTGTAGTCATGCCTTGACCTAAATACTCCACAATTTGTTGCTTCTCAGCAGCCGACACATCCTTTTTCTTTCCCATTTTGGCAAAAAATGTAGGCTGCTTAATAATGTGGAACAGCCTTCTTAAGTAGTCTTGCCTTTATTTGGACACACCTGCCAAACTAATTTGCACAGGTATCTGCAATTGCTTTCAGTGATATAAAGAGCCCTGACACACATCACCATCAATGAGTTTAAATGACAAACAAAAAAATTCTAACCTTATCACTCCGAAACTCTTAGTGCATAATAATTTGGAACACAGTGTATACTCACCCAGGGGCGGTCCCGGTCCGATAGGCATCACGGTCCGGTCCGGGGCCTCCTATCTTTACCAGATGACGTCTTCTTCTTGTCTTCAAGCTGCGGCTTCGGTGCAGGCGTACTTTGTCTGCCCTGTTGAGGGCAGAGCAAAGTACTGCAGTGCGCAGGCGCTCGGAAAGGTCAGAGAGGCCCGGCGCCTACGCACTGCAGTACTTTGCTCTGCCCTCAACAGGGCAGACAAAGTACGCCTGCACCGAAGCCGCAGCTTGAAGACAAGAAGAAGACGTCATCTGATGAAGATAGGAGGCGCCGGACTGCGACACCCATCGGACCGGACAGCAGCGGGACCGCCCCTGGGTGAGTATAATATACCGTATATACTCGAGTATAAGCTGAGATTTTCCGCCCATTTTTTTGGGGTGAAAGTCCCCCTCTGGGCTTATACTCGAGTCATTCCTAGCGGTCGACAGGGGAGGGGGAGCTAATTATACTCACCTACTCCTGGCGCGGTCCCTGCTTCCCCGGCGCCGCAGCTTCTAACTGTACTGAGCGGTCACATGGTACCGCTCATTACAGTAATGAACATATGGCTCCACCTCCCATAGGGGTGGAGCCGCATATTCATTACTATGAGCGGTAACGGTGACCGCTCAGTACAAGAAGAAGCTGCGGCGCCGGGGAAGCAGGGACTGCACCGTGCCAGGAGCAGGCGAGTATAACTGGGAGGGGAGCGCTGCACGATATTCACCTGCTCCTCGTTCCGGCGTCGCTCAGTCTTCAGAGTCTTCTGCAGTGACGCTCAGGTGACGTGGTTAGTGCACGCCCTCTGCCTGAATGTCAGTGCAGAAGACGCTGAAGATGGAGCGGCGCCAGAACGAGGAGCAGGTGAATATTGAAAGTGCCGGGGGTCCTGAGAGGTGAGTATGTGATTTATTTTTTTATTGCAGCAACAGCAAATGGGGCAAGTGTCTGTATGGAGCCATAATTAACGTTTGTGCAGCACTATATGGGGCAAGTGTCTGTATGGGGCCATAATCGTTTTTGCAGTACTATATGGGGCAAATATCTTTATGGAGCATCTTACGGGGCCATAATTAACGTTTGTGCAGCATTATATGGGGCAAGTGTCTGTATGGAGCATCTTATGGGGCCATAATCAACATTTGTGCAGCATTATATTGGGCAAATGTGTCTATGGAGCATCTTATGGGGCCATTAATAACCTTTATGCAGCATTATATGGGGCATATTTTCATATGGAGCATCTTATGGGGCCATCATGAACTGTATGGAGCATTATATGGGGCTCCTGATTCGATATGGATATTCAAAAACACTTAAACTACTGATGTCTCAATTAATTTTACTTTTATTGGTATCTTTTTACTTTTGGCATTTACCGGTAGCTGCTGCATTTTCGACCCTAGGCTTATACTCGAGTCATTAAGTTTTCCCAGTTTTTTGTGGCAAAATTGGGGGGGTCGGCTTATACTCGAGTATATATGGTAACCTCTTTTTCTCATCTTTCAGGATACATCGGGGCTTATCTACAGCATTACAGAATGCTGTAGATAAGCCCCTGATGCTGGTGGGCTTAGCTCATCTTCGATTTTGGCGGTGACAGGTTCCCTTTAAGTAAAGGAAAAAAAGGAACGCCCCCTCAAGAACACCACAAATTTAATATTTCTTGCCACATTTCCTTAAATCAAAGAAGTGAACAAATCTAACAATATGCAAGGACTATGATTATCACAATGTACAACTGGCTTCAGCCACTAACTATAAATTTACAGACTAAGACAACATATACCAGACAGCACTTTTCCTAGACTTTCTTTATTATACTGAGGTTGTACAGATAAAACGTGGTGTCCATACACCTTACATAACTGTAGGATGAGTACTGTACTTGGTTCTCTCGGCTGACTCCGCCAGTCACAAATGCTGGACTGGCAGAACATTCATTCTCCACTGCCCCTATCAGAGTCCCCTGGTGGTGGTGGCTTACCGAGATGGAGAACTAAAAGATCTGGTAACCGTCTAAAGTAAGGTCACAGTGGGTCACAAGCTTACATAATGGTTACAGTTTTCAAGTAAGAACAGTAAGAACCTAAATTTGAGATGGGGACTACTCATAAGTATTATAAATGCAATCATTCCAACCAAGACCGCTGGGGGGACTCTACTACTCCAGTCTAGAGATCATCCTCGCACAACCTTAATGCAGCAAGCAGAAGACCTCCTTCACTTCACCTTGATGAATGTTAATTGGCCGATAATCCAGACGGCTGACTATCATGCATTAGCTCCATCGTGAGGGTGGCATTACACCAAGTTTTACTGACGACAAAAACGGATTCATAAAAAGCAAAAAGTATAAAACGCATACTATTGTGTAATAGAACTCGTGGCATTGTGATCATGACCTCTTCACAACTAATGTATGGATGGATGTTCTACAAGACAATTACCTATTTTTAAACCAGGTTTTTGTGTTATAATTTTTTTTTTTTTTACATTATGTGATCACCTTTAAATCTTTATTATAAAAAACAAAATCTTACCATTTTACAAACTGGCTACTTGGGCTATATTAAAAGGGGTCGTGTCTGACCTTACGGTACAGGTCTGCCGACTTGTGAATCCTCACATCGCGTGCACTGCGAGGATCCTCTGGCGCTGGGAGTGGATTGAGCGGGACGGCAAATATGTGGTGCGGACTAGATGTGTGTAGCCCCACACTCCATGCAAGTGTATTGAACGAGGCCGAGAATGGTCTAGTCGGAATGAGGCCAGAAGAATGAAAATCGCATACTTACAGTCACGTGACTGCACGCTCCAGGCATCCTCACAGTGCTCCGTGCACGCGATGTGAGGATTCACTAGTCTGCAGTCAGAGAGCGGCTGAAGACTTGTACCCGAATGACAGACACAACCCCTTCAAACTCTTACAACCTGTTTTTTTCGTGAAGAGTTTACAACAGTTTCCTCACCACCAGAGGAAGGATTACAATGACAGGTGACACCTATAGACATGTCACAGATGATCTTACTCCTCTTCTTTCCACAATGATCTTTGCACACACTTATTAGATGCCTCAGTGCAAAAGACAGGGTCAGAGTCTGTTCATTGAGGATAATGTGGGAGGATTCAGACTATGCAAATCTATGAGGGGGTGGGCCAGACTACAATCTGACATGGGGGTGGTACAGACTACATTATTTATACTGACTTTATAGCTGCACACTAACACAGCAATTATAAGCGGTACAATGTATTAGAAGCACTTTAGGGTCAGTGCACACATTGTGCATGTTGTTGAATTTTCCAAAATTACTACAAAGAGATTAAAAATAATTCACAGAGACACATTCTGGGACCCGCATTTATCTTGAAAGTAGAACCCCATTGTTAGTAGCATGTGCGACACTCCTCCTTTTAAAGCAAAAATCCTCACACCCCCAGTGTAGACGCCGGCACATCCAGATGGGGATTTCAAACCAATCTCATCTACATGTTGTGGAAATTGACCTGTGGTACAGATTTAAAAATCTACGGCAAGTCAATGCTTTGTGAAAAATAAAATCACAAAATTGCCACAAATAAATAAAAAAGCTGAAGTTCACACACTGTAATCGGTGTGGATTTTCCCGCAGTGTGTAAGCAGCAAGGTCTAAGCTTGTTACATGTAGATACTCAGTGTGAAAGTCCCTAAAGGTTTTACACCATTAAAAGACATTTTATCACAAGTCTAAATTTTAAAAAGTTCATTAACAAAAGTGAGTATTTCAAATCCTCCCCTAAAACAAATAATGGAATTTCATTTTTTTGGTTCTGTAAATGTAGTACTTGAGGACCATAAAAAGCAATAGATGAAAACAAAAACAGAAGGGGGAGGAAGAAGAAAAAAAAAAAAAAAAAAAAAAAGAAAGGTTGTCAGCCTTAATTTGGTATTGAAGACACATTTTCTTTATAGTTTAACTGCACAAAAAAAGCCAACAAAAAACAGCGTGTCATCCATTGCAGATGGTGACGTTTGCCCGTTATGGTACCAAGAGGATAAAAACAGTAATACAATTTACAAACTGACTTATTGTTACTTATCCTAGAACATACAGAACATTTACCTGTCTTGATCTTGGTCTGCCAGGAGAAAACTTCCTTTTGGTGATAGCTGGCTTACCCATGCCAATTTTTGGAGTTACAGATATAAATGTGGTCTGAAAGGCATTTGCTGTGCTATAACTATGTGCTGGCGTTTGACTCTGAAATATATCATTAGATGATTGAAAGTCGATGGAAACTGCAGGAGAGGATGACACACTGGTCTTACTGGTGTCCACTGAAGTGGCAGGAGACTCCATCCCAGTAGGAGACTTCAGACTTTTGTGCCCGGCCGGGGAGCTCATTTCTGTTGAAGTCTCACTGTTAGGAGTAGTTTCCGTGTCACGAAGATCAGATGTTTCAGAAACCAATGGCGCATCCTTTTTTAGTGAAATGTGTTCATGACCCCTAGTCAAATCAAAGTGCTCGTTTAACTTAGGATTGCTTGTGAGCTCAAACTTCGATGGTGATCCGCAAGAATTCTCCAGGACACGTGGTTCCCTCTGGTCTTCAGAAGGACTTTGAGCTTCTTTGCGTTCACCACGATGACATAGTGGCTGCTGTATTGATATCTTTACACTCGCAGCCTTTCGTACAGCCTCATCTGGTACAATGTGCATGTGGTCTGAATGAGAGGTGTCCATGCGGTCTGCTTCTGCGTTGTGAGAGGCATCGGTCTCCAGGTCTGCCTTCTCATTGTGCTCTGGTGTCACTAAAAGGAAACGCAAGAATATATCAAAGGGTAACTGTGCATGAGGAATAAAACTTTCTGCCCATTTTAGATCTTACATCCTGCATTTTTAATTACATTTTCCTCTATGCAAGCTCTTTTTTTTCTTCTTTTTTTTTTTTTAAGTGCTTATCCAATAGTTTTTTGTTGTTGTTTTTTTAAGCTTTGGGCCTAAAAACTAACAGGCAGGTATAGTCTTAGCCTACCTGCCTGTTGTACCCGGCGGCAATCTCTGCCGGCAGAGTGGTCAGAGATTCAGTGGCTTCCACTGACGTTCAGTTGATAGAGCAGCTGCTTCACTTCTGCTCTACTCAGTTGAAGGGGTGTGACAACCAATGTCATGCTGATTGGCAGCCAGCTCCCCACAGTTAGGCAGCGGGGAGCCAGATGTAAATCAGCATGACGTTGAAAGAGCAGCCTAGAAGAGAAAGAGCTGCTCTGTTGACATTGAGCAGATGGATCGCCGGCGGGAACGGTGTGACCGCTCTGACAGGTAGAACAGGCAGGTGGTTAGCAACTATGTGTATTAATTTTTAGGCTCAGTTTAAAAAAAAGTCAAGGATAAACCTTTTAAATTTGCAACTCACTGAGCTGGTGGGAGGAGGTGGTTAGCCGCTATGAGGTTTCCCATACACAACACATAGTAAGAAGGATTCCTGCTCTTCATTCCCCAGTTAGCACACAGAGGAGCAGTAGCCTCATAAATGGCACTATACAGCAGTACTGAGCAGTGCAGCTGTGAATAAGCTCAAAAGCTTGTTAGAAAAGCTCAATACAATCTGAGTCTCACTTTGCTCCTCACTCACTACCAGGCACTGGAAAAGGGGTCGAAGTGGCTCATATGTGGACAATTAAGCCGAATTCTCTAAGATATGTTACTACGTTATTTCTATTAGCTTGTATTACTGATTTATGCAAAAAGTTTGTCGAAAGTAAAGTTTATAAAATCAGCTTATTACCATATACTGAATTATTTTTAATATTGAGCCACAGGACAGATCACAAATGATTGCTGGGGCTCCCACTACTGAAACTTCCAATGATGAAGAAAACAGGTGTCTGCCGCCCTTCCTTACTATGTCAGAAATGAATGAAGAGGTGGAGCCAATTCTAGGTCTACAGGATTGACCATCTACAGACATGAAATGATCGGCCAAGGTGAAGAATGGCTTTTCTACTATACTCAGTCCAGACACAGTGAAGAGGTATGGAGAATCAGACTCCTCGTCCAGTGCTCTTTGCATGTTGCAAGGATTGTCCCTCTATTAGATGTTACATCCTCCGTATAGATCATAAAAATATATTTGCCACAAACTTGATGTTAAAAAAAAAATCCAATTAAGAGGAACTACTACTTGGTGTTCAAAATGTATAGCAGCGTGTACGGCCATCTAATGAGCTGTGCTGGTCGGCGGCGGGGAGAAATCAGAATCTGGCACTCATATTGCACTTTGAGCTTCCATGGATCCACAAGAGAATTAGCCCCAATTATCATTTAATAAAGCTAATCCGCAAGAACAAGAAGCATGATGCCATTTAAATCTTTTTTGCAGAGAATTTTGATACAATAAATGAATAAACCAAAAACGATGTGTAAATAATAAATGCAGCGCACCTTCATCGAGACACATTACTGCTGCACCTGGAACATGATCATTGTGATTAAGTGCTTCTTCTTGAAATGTCATTTTTCCACCTGTATCCACTTCCAGCTCGTCTGTGCATGCTACATTAATAAAGGAAAGATAATTCAATAGCGTCACAAAGATCAGTAAAATGGTTTTCAGCTCCACAATCAAAACTAAATACAACACAGGTGGTCTCGTAGCCCCCATACTGCGAGCTCTGCAACAACTGCCAGCTCTGACGTAAGGCTTCTATCCACAGCTTTTTTCCAGTTCTGATCTCCCTTTACCTTAAGAGAACCTACCAGAATGCCTAAGGAAATTCTTAATGGGGTTGTCCAATGAAAACAAGTTATCAACTATTCACAGGATAGCCGATACCTTACCAGCGGTGGGTCCGTCTGCTAGGATCTGCACAGATTGGAAAATGTTATCTTTTACAGGAAAAAAAAAAAATGGAGTAGCAGGTTGGCTGCCTGATCGCTAATCTGTTCATGCTCTATGGGGCTGCTGAAAAGAGAGAAAAAAAAGGAGCACAGTGCTTGGCCGCCCCATAGAGAATGAATGGTGAGGTGGTCGAGCGTATGCACTGCAGCTCCACTGTAACGAGAAGAGTTCCCTCTTCTACCGATCTGTACAGGCCGCAGAAATCAGACCACAATGATCAATAGACTTACCCTTTAATAGGTGATAACTAGTGATGAGGGCAAGTGCTCATTACTAGAGAGTTTGCCTAGGGTGCTTGGGTCTGCACAGAGTATTGCGGGTGCTCGAGTGACATGCTCAGAGTCCCCGCGGCCGCATGTTTCGCAGCTTTTCGACAACCTCAAGACATGTGGGAATTGCCTGAAACGCTGGCAATCCATACGTTTTGTGAGCATGTCACTCGAGCACCCGTGATACTCGGTGCATACCCAAGTAGCCTCGGCAAACTCTAGTAACGAGCACTGACACATCACTAGTGATAAATTGTTTACACTAGACAGCCCCTTTAAGGGTCCCTGGCCCCGACTCCTTAGTACTCCTTTTAAAGCTTAGCACAGCGTAACTAATGTTACCGATTTTATGCAGTTTATATAAAATCCCTTTATGACGCGCAATTTGAGCAGAGCCACAGAGTCCTCCAAGTTACGAGCGGCTGGCACTCCTGTACTCCACACTCAAAAGGCAGACCACATAATGGAGACAGTGCCAGTCCTCAGCTTGTGCTGCATGTCATGTAGCCTGGATTGTATGTGATACACCAAGTATAAGCCCAACATCTATTCTCCACTTCACTAATCTCCTGGGGGCTGAATGTCTACAAATCCACACAGACATCTACAAATCTAGTAAAATGTCATTCCAGAAATGTAGAGGTGGCTGCAGCCCGAACATGAAATATCCATATTCCCTTTAACATCAATTTGTCGTTACTGTGAAAGAATACTTACCGGCATCAGCGTCCGCAACCTCCATGACCATACATTCGTCTCCGTCCTCCACGTCAGATTGCTTACATAATGCGCAGCTGTAATCGTCTTTCCAATGATCATCTAAATAGTCTGCACATTTTTCACAGTCTAGATGTATCCACCTCAAGGACAATAATAATATAAATGTCAAACTACAGCGTACTACAAGTCACAAGCAGTAAATACAGTGATGCAGGCAATCCCATCATTAATGATCTCTTACTCTAAGGGTATGTGCACACGATGCAGATTTAGTGCAGAATTGGTGCAGAACTGCAACAGATTTTTCTGCTGCAGAAACGCTGCAGAACTGCACTGTGATTTACAGAACAATGTAAATCAATGTGAATAAAAAAAAGCTGTGCACATGGTGCAGAAAAATCTGCGCAGAAACGCTGCAGATTTCAAAGAAGTGCATGTCACTTCTTTTGTGCGTTTCTGCAGCGTTTCTGCACCCCTCCATTATAGAAATCTGCAGTGGTAAAATCTGCACAAAAAACGCATAAAAAACTCATCTGCGGATTCTGCCAGAGGATGCAGATTTAGTGCAGAAAATTCTGCACCACATTGCCTAAGGCTACTTTCACACATCAGGTTTTCAGTGTCAGGCTAAATCCAGCTAATTTTCAAAAAACCGGATCAGGCGAGTGTTGCCGCCGGATCAGGTTTTTTCCCATAGACTTGTATTAGTGCCGGATTGCACCGGATGACATTGCGTTTCGTCCGGTTTTCGCCGGATCCAGCAAATCTGCTGCTTCCGGTTTCTTGAAAAAAACGTCCATAGCAACGTTTTTTGTCTCCGGCGAAAAAGCCTGAAGCGCTAGTGCTAGAATGGAAGCCGGAAGGTGCCGAATCTGGAAAAAGGTGGATCCAGCAGCCTGATCCGGTTTTTTTTAAACTGAGCATGCTCCAAATTTTTTTTTTATCCAATAATCTAGATATGCTAGCCGGATCCGTCAAAAAACGGATCCGCCGCATCAGTTTTTCACAATCTGCGCCGGATCCAGTTTTTCCAACATTCGCCGGATTTAGCCTGACACTGAAAACCTGATGTGTGAAAGTAATCTAAAATAAAGCATACACCTATGGTTACCTGTCCCCTCCCCCGAATGATGCGATTAAAAAAAAAGGTTTGCAGGAGACCTGTTCATACAATGGGGGTACCTAGATCTGGGGGAATGCTCCTATACTGTGCGGTAATACTGTTCTGAACATGCTGCGTTTAGCATTAGATGCAGAAAAATCATTATGAAGCCACTGGCCTCATTCAGACATGTTTTTCACAGATAGATCAGGTGCCTGTTATGGTCTATGGGGCTGTGTTTATTTTTGGAGTAAGTAAGCAAAATAAAAAAAAAATAGAGGCATGACAATTTTTGATCCAAGTAAAGTCTCAATCTCGCCAATGCAACTGAACAGGTGAAAAAAACAAACAAACAAAAAAAAAAAGTGTACAAATGTCATACAGGTTCAGTCTGTTTTACTGTTTAATGGGTAGAGGCTTAGAATAATTTGGGTTTTTTAGCATATAAGAACGAATGTCACAATCTGATCCAGCAAACTGATTTAAAAAAGAGACCATGCGGCGGAATCATCAGGACGGGATGGGGGGATAACAATATGGTCAGGTCTTTTTTACAGCATTTCCTCATATATTACCTTTTGCACATCTGACAATGCAAAAGATCTTTGTGCACGTCTGCCTGAAGTGGATGATCACAAACCGGGCATGGCAGGCTGGTCTGCTGCTGGAAACAGTTATCACATATCAAACAGTTCAGATACCACTGAGGACTGGTCCGAGCCCCACACTCTGCACAGATACGGCAGTTCTGTTTTGAGAAAAAGAAAAAAATAAACAAATATTAGTCTATGAAGAACAACAAAAAGTTATTTAGAAATGGAAATAAACCCAAAAGTCTGTAGCCAATAAAATCTAAGGATATATTTTCTGGGCAGGATATAAGGAGAACGTGAAAACCGAGCTCATCTCAGATTTGTGCTATCTACTGTAGGACCTAGGCCCACAGTAATGTGAATCTGTGCTGTAGCACTCAGAAGTAGCCATATCATATAACATATGCCTGTCTGAGCACTAGACACCAAGCAGGCACAGCCGCAACTCCTCCAGCTCGCAGGTGCCGTGACTGCAACCACATGATGGCTTCCTGAACAGGAGTTTGGGAATCTGCGCAGTAGGTGCAATAAATCACATTACTATGCGAATATATTTGGTGAAATACAGAAAGTGTATGTACATACAGAGATAAGGCAAGAGGAAAGACTCCCCCATGGTCCTTTATTAGAGTCAGTAGCCATCATAAATAGCCACTTGTACAGAGGCGACTCACTTTACACTTCCAGCCATTTGTCGGCACAGAGTCCATAACCGGCTGAAGACAAAACGTATGGTACCCTTTGTCACATGTATCGCAGACAAGCATCTTGGTGTCCTCTCCAGATTGTCTGTAGAAGAATCCAAGGAAAAAACATGGTAAGGTAACAAATATACAAAAGAAAGTGGCACAGAAAACAAACAAACGTTACCACTAAGGTATGAAACTTCTGGGTGTTTTGCTCTACAACAAAAAAAATATCTTGTTTCAAGAATCCACAGGAGCCATTTATGTACTGCTATAGCAGCCCTGATCTGCTGGTGAATGTACTTATGGCATAAATGAGCTGTCCACGACGATTAGATCTTTTATTTTTTACTATAGGCCTAAAAACTATTCGGCACATTCTTGCTAACAGAGGCAACCACCTCTGCCTATTGTAACCGGCGCCGGCTCGGAGCCAGCTCTTCTACAGCGCTGATCTGCTGACTTCCCTCAGTCACTATGACCTCAGCAGTCGCGCCCCACCGATCGAACAGATGACATGCCGCTGTTCTGTGGCTGTGAGGTCAGCACAAGGTGTCCTCTGTGCCGATGGAGATGGGCGCTGGGCACAAAGTAGATGGCAACTACCTGCCTGTTAGTTCTTAGGCCTATAGTAAAAAATAAATAAATTATATAGTTCTGGATAACACCTTTAAGAAGGCCCAAAGATCTTGCTACTGTAGATTAAAAGATTAGGGCACTTGTGCATTGGTAGTATTCGGTACGCAGGGGTAGAAAGGCTACAATTTTAGGGCTCTGGACCTACAAAAGTTACACCTGTTATTTAGAGCTGTACATGAAGTATGATAAGATCATGGCAATCCTCAGCATTCCTACAGTATTCAGAGGTGTTTCCACTACTCTAACAAGCCTTTCTCACCACTATACTTCCCCTGAAGTAAAATAACAACAGCTACATTCAACTCCGCTTTGGGCGACATTCCGGCGATGTCGGCACCTGATCTCCCAGGGCTCACACGACATCGTTATGTCACAGGAGCCCTGCAGCTAATCATTTGGACGGGACGGACACCTGGAAGAAGCGAGAGCTGCTGCCGGTCTGGGAGAGCAGGTGCAGACATCGCCCAAAACAGAGGAGGGTATAGCAGTTATTCTTTATCATGGAGGAACTATGGTGATAGAGAAGGGGTTGTCCGACCACTACACAACCATCTAACACTTCACAAACAATAATAATGCCTTAAAAGGGATCTTATTTGACCCCTTCATGACAGGGTGATTTTCTATGGGGGGTTTTCACACTCGTTTTATCCTCCCCCTTCTTAACAGCCATGACTTTATTTTTCCATCGACAACTGTATGAGGACCAATTGTAGTTTTAAATTAAACCATTCGTTTTACTATATGATGTGCTGAAAAATGGGAAAAAACATTTTAAATGGGTTGAAATGGTGAAGAGGGACACCCTTTGACTGAAGGGCGTTACCGACAAACTCCAGGGCAGTGGCGGGGGCCGGACCCGGTGAGGTATGCAATACTCTTGTTATACCGTATTTTTCTGACCATAAGACGCACTTTTTTCCCTCCAAATTTGGGAGGAAAGTGTGGGTGCGTCTTATGGTAGGGATGTAGCATGTGGGGAGGGGGGCAGCAGCGAGTGGGCTTGCACTGTTATCCCACTTCAGGAGGCAGACAAATGTCCATTGCCAGGAGCTGGGGAAACCATGTGGTCCCGATGATTAAGTGCAGTGAATATTCATTAGCTGCTTCCCCGCCCACCTATCAGCTGAGCAGTGAGCTGCAAATGAATACTGCACTTAAGCAGCGACACACATGGTTTCCCCAGCGCTGGATTCCTGCAGCAGCTGGGGAGATCTGTGTGTCCGGGGGAGGAGGAGGCAGCAGCAGCAGGGGCCAGGGGAGAGGAGATCGCTGCATACCTGCCTGGGCTGGACGCTGAGTGCTGTGCACAAGGAGGACCTGTGTGATGTCAGAAGTGGGCGGGCTGGAGCATCACATGGCAGCTCAGAGCCCTCCCTCTTCTTGACATCATCACAGGTCCTTCAGAATCCCCACTAGAATCTGCAGGCTTCCTCTTATAACCTGTGCTGTGGAAAGGCAACAAGAGGGAGGGCTCTGTGTGCAGTCATGGGATGCTTTTACCTCACCACAGTGTGGCTGGCTGCCACAATTAAGAGGTTAGTCTTTACAAAACACAATAAAGCACTCTGCCACTCCTTTGGTGAACTATAACTCCCAGCATGTCATAGGATCTGCAGGACATGCTGGGAGTTATAGTTCTCCCATGGGATTTTAAAGCAGCACTCCAGTGTTATTTTGCAATGCTGGAGTGGTGCTTTCAATATAAGCCCTGTGCCCCCCCATTCTTATACTCACCCTCCGGCATCTTCATATAGTACTTCACAGACACCACACTGGTCCCGCAGCTTCCAACATAATAACATACTATTATATGTGGTGTTATTATATATAATAGTATGTTATTTATATTATTAAATATTTTACCACATTTTTTTGCTTCAAATATTTTTTTTCCTATTTTCCACCTCTAAAACCTGGGTGAGCCTTATAGTCCGGTGCGTCTTATAGTCCGAAAAATACAGTAATTACTGAAATTTACAGCCCAAAGTTTTCTGAAAGGGGACAACCCCTCTAAGGGAACAATATTCTTATAGATCTATGTTAATTATGTCACAATAGTTTATGTCCTTTTGCATGGGTAGAATTTTATAATGTCACAGTGGCATTTTGTTTTCACAGGCAAAGTTTTATTTTGACGCCACAATTAAAATAAACAACAATTGTCATTAAATTAGAATTTTGTCCAGGAGCTTCTCTTCCGTTATAGTAGGCGTGTACATCAGCAGGCAATCAGTGGCTGCAGGAGCAACCAATGAATCCCTGCAACAACCAATCAGTGGCTACAGCAATGATGCACTGTTTGCCACTGCGGCGCCTCGATTGACCGCAGCTTTTACGCACAGGACAGAGAACCATAGTAGGGTCACTCACTGGGCTTTCTGCTGTTTTACCTGCTAAGCCTCTCAATGATAAGCGCCTGTCTACAGTCCTCAGCATTCAATGACTGGCGGTCACTGCCCTCTGCCACGGATAGGCAGCTTTTTGCCTCTACATGTAGAGTACACCTATAGAGTAGGCAGAAATGCTAATGGTACAGAGTTAAGAGCTCATCAATGAGCGGACTAGAAGAACTGAAGAAGACACAGCAGGGCTTCATGGAAACTACAGCAAGAAGCCCAGTCAGTGTCATGAAGCTGGAAACAGGGTGTCCATAGTTTATGCTGTTCTCAGATTGGGAAGCATATACCTGGTGACAGGTTCCATTAAAAAAAGGGAGTGGGTTCACACTAACTATACGCCATGTTACTGGACTATTCGGCAACTTACTTGCAATTCTGACAGACTTTACAATCTGGGCACTGCCAACCAGCACGCTTCAAAGGGGTCACTTCTATGTCCAGACACATGCCATGGCAATGCTGACCACAAGTTGTGCAAAAAAGCTGGTCCAACAGGTCTCCGGAGCGGTCACACAGTGCACAGTTAGCATAATCCGTATCTAAGAGATTAAAAACAAAAAAAGACTGAAAATGTACTCGCATAACATAAGCAAAAAAAGTTCTAAGCAATTCTATAAACTTGGTAAAGTTGGATTATATTCTTGTCTCTCAACAGCCCTCACTTGTAAAGAACAGTTACAATCACTGTTATAAAATGTCAAAGACAAGAGCATTGAACAGAGAAAGGTTATGGCTTGGTTATTTGATAACTATATATTACGGTAACAAACTCCGGAAAAAAAAAAAAAATAAGTATTTGAAATAATCATTCTGTTGTGCTGTGGATCAGCAATTGAAGGGAATCTGTAACCCCAAAAATCGTATATGAGCTAAGCCCACCGCCATCGGGGGGCTTATCTACAGCATTCTGGAATGCTGTAGATAAGCCCCTGATGTAACCTGAAAGGTAAGAAAAACAGGTTAGATTATACTCACCCAGGGGCGGTCCCGCTGCGGTCCGGGGCCTCCTAGCTTCAAACGATCACGTCCTCTTCTCGTCTTCCTGCCGCGGCTCCAGCGAAGGCGTACTTTGTCTGCCCTGTTGAGGGCAGAGCAAAGTACAGCCGTGCGCAGGGCCTCTCTGACCTTTCCCGGCGCCTGCGCACTGCAGTACTTTGATACTGTGATCGTATGAAGGTAGGAGGCACCGGACCCGGACCGCAAAGCCCATCAGACGGGACCACAGCGGGACCACCCCTAGGTGAGTATAATATAACCTGTTTTTCTTACCTTTCAGGTTACATCGAGGGCTTATCTACAGCATTACAGAATGCTGTAGATAAGCCCCTGATGCCGGTGGCCTTAGCTCATGTACGATTTTAGGGGTGAAACATTCCCTTTAAAGGCACTATCCAGTACTTGAATATTGATGGCTTAGCTAGGATGGATAGAGCATGAATATCAGTTCAGTGAGCATCAGACATATACAGATTTAGGGGTCTTATAGAAGCTTCTCCATTAGTAATTCGTGGGCTTGATGTCACCTGACAATACAATGGTGACATCAACCCCACAAATATGAACCCCACTTACCACCGCTACAGGGCAAGTGGGAAGAGCCAGGCAAAGCGCCAGAATTGGTGTATCTAATAGATGTGCCTTTTCTGGGCAGCTGAGGGCTGCTATATTTAAGGCTGGAGGGGCCTATATCAATGGCCCCTTACCAGCCTGGGAATACCAGCCCCCAGCTGTCAGCTTTAGCAAGGCTGGTTGTCAAAAATGGAGGGACCCCATTATAGAAAAAATAGCGTGAGGACCCCTCTATTCTTGACAACTAGCCTTGCTGAAGCCGACAGCTGAAGATTGCAGCCCCCAGCTGTGAGTTTTGGCTGGCTGGTTATAGAAAATAGAAGGGAAGCCACGCTGCATTTTTAATTTATTTATATATAGCGCAGGCGGAAGGTGATTAATACCCCCCATCAGCAGCTCCTACTGTCAGTTATTAGCGGCAGCAGGGATAGGTTGATGAGAGTAATAGTCCCCATAAGCCACCTGCTGTCATTGTGATCACTTGGATACAACTCTCATCGTTCTCCTCTGCTCGCGACGATCTCCGGCAGAGCAGGGGAGAATGACGAGTGTGTCTTCAGCACCCGGCACGGGGAACAGCGCTTACTGTAGCGCTTCTTTCCTGGCGCCCATCCGTGTGGTACTGATGCAGTACACGGTTGCAACACACGGACACACATCTCCGGACGTGTGAAACAGGCCATACAGAGAGTACAGCGTCCGGAAACCAAAGCTCCACACACAGCAGTGACCGTTCTCAGGTACTGCATCTCAGCTCTAAGTGACTGCAATAAGGGATGAGCTGCAGCACCCAAAAACAGCCGCTACACACTGTGCAAAGGTGTGGTGTCCTGGCTCTGTACACTCTGTACATTGACGTTTGGTGGATGGGCTCACAATTTTTGGCCAAATCTTGTGCTAAGCATCTCATGTGTTTTTTCATAGATTTCACAAGCCAGTATGCTATTCACATTTCATGTATCGCACATTTCCTTGCTTTAGCACAGTAAAATTGAGTGCAGCCATTATCTATTTGCTATGTAAGACTTTTTTGGTTATGCACCAGTTCAGACTGGATTGCTGTTCAGTCAGTCTTCCTATATTCACTCTGTACATATGTCCGCCATGGGAGCTGCAAACAGCTGGTCTGTGGAGGTGCAAGGGTCTGATGCCCACAAATCTGATACCGATGACCGATCCCAAAGACATGCCAATAAGATCCTCATACTGGACAACCTCTTTAAAGAGGTTGTCTAGAATTAGAAGATAAGGTAATCCAAGTGATTGGTACTACAAAGACTGTGTGTATGGGGGATAGACTATTTCTAACGGTCTTTTATAAGATTGCCTGGCATCACAGAGGACCTGAGCTGGAATCTGATTCGCCAACTTGTACATAACGTCTACAAAGAGGGAAAAGCTTCACTTACAACGTTCAAGAGCCTGATCGATGTGCTCGGGGCAAAGAAGGGAAAAGCAGGCAAGATCCTGAAAGGCGCCAGATCCAGCAGCGCAGGGGAAATGGTATGTCTGTGAACAGGTCTCTTCACAGCATTTGATAGTAGCTCCAAGGTGCTTACAGTATGCACAGCGCTGAAACAAAAGGAAAAATACCGGTAAAACGTACACTCGGCAAGAGACAATACAATTCAGGACTTGAATGACTTCTACAAAGTTTTTAACTTTTATTACCAAATACATCAAATTTCTGCAAAGACAACATTTACAGGGCTGACCCTAATTTTTCATGACTTCTGCCCTTTGCCATGGTATGGATATCATCATCTTGACCAAATCCTGACTGACGACAACCCATTCTTACCTAATCAGTGCTTGAAGTTTATGACAATTAGTGTTTTTGCTTGACCGCCTGCCCTCTTTTTAAGGATTGACCACAGGTTCTCAATAGGTTTCTTGGCAAAGGACCCAAAATGTTAATGTTTTGTTAACCGAGTCAGCTTAACCTCTACTGTAGGTAAAATCCTGGAGGGCATTCTAAGGGATGCTATGCTGGAGTATCTGAAGAGGAATAACCTCATGACCCAATATCGACATGGGTTTACTAGGGACCATTCCGGTCAGACTAATCTGAACAGTTTCTATGAAGAGGTAAGTTCCGGACTGGACCAAGGGATCCCAGTGGACGCACTGTATATGGACTTTTCAAAAGCTTTTGATACGGTGCCACACAAAAGGTTGATACATAAAATGAGAATAATGGAGATAGGGGAAATATGTGTAAGTGGGTTAAGAGCTGGCTCAGGGATAGGAAACAAAGGGTGGTTACAGGGCCGTATTTAGAGTTTCTGCTGCCCTAGGCACTTTTAGCACTGCCCCCCCATTGGTGAGTATAGCTACGTTCACATTTGCGGCCAGCGCCGCAGCGTCGGGCGCCGCAGCGGCGCCGCATGCGTCATGCGCCCCTATATTTAACATGGGGGCGCATGGACATGCGGCGCACTTGCGTTTTGCGCCGCATGCGTCGCTGCGGCGCCCGCGTCGGGGCGCAGAGGACGCAGCAAGTTGCATTTTTGCTGCGTCCAAATTCAATGAAAAAAACGACGCATGCGGCGCAAAACGCAGCGTTGTGCATGCGTTTTGCTGCGTTTTTGTTTGCGTTGTGCGCTGCGGCGCCGACGCTGCGGCGCACAACGCAAATGTGAACGTAGCCTATGGCTACGTTCACATTTGCGGCCAGCGCCGCAGCGTCTGGCGCCGCAGCGGCGCCGCATGCGTCATGCGCCCCTATATTTAACATGGGGGCGCATGGACATGCGGCGCACTTGCGTTTTGCGCCGCATGCGTCGCTGCGGCGCCCGCGTCGGGGCGCAGAGGACGCAGCAAGTTGCATTTTTGCTGCGTCCAAATTCAATGAAAAAAACGACGCATGCGGCGCAAAACGCAGCGTTGTGCATGCGTTTTGCTGCGTTTTTGTTTGCGTTGTGCGCTGCGGCGCCGACGCTGCGGCGCACAACGCAAATGTGAACGTAGCCTATGACACTATCGGCAGTGACTTTGGCAAGAATCGCTGTTGCGAAAATAGCCTTTTGCAGCAGATGGGGCAGTTTTTTTTGCATCTGCCACGTAACGGATCACTTACAACGGATCACTTACGGCAACACTGCGCTTGGCTTCATTCATTCCCTATGGGATTTGTGGCACTTGCTGTGATCTGGCAAATGCGGTACCATACCTCCCAACTCTTGAAGGGAAAGAGGTATAAAGGTTGCGGCGCACTACGCGGCAAATTTTAGGCCACGCCTCTGACCACACCCATTTCACAACTAGTCACACCCATATCCAAGTCCCAACCACACCCATTTAGCACTGCTGATCACAACTGTTTCATACACAATAATTATAACCAAAAAAATATGGCCACACATGATGCTCCATACACTGTATAATGACCGCACATGATGCTCCATACACTGTATAATGACCGCACATGATGCTCCATACACTGTATAATGACCGCACATGATGCTCCATACACTGTATAATGACCGCACATGATGCTCCATACACTGTATAATGACCACACATGATGCTCCATACTGTATAATGGCCACACATGATGCTCCATACTGTATAATGACCGCACATGATGCTCCATACACTGTATAATGACCCCACATGATGCTCCATACACTGTATAATGACCGCACATGATGCTCCATACACTGTATAATGACCGCACATGATGCTCCATACTGTATAATGGCCACACATGATGCTCCATACTGTATAATGACTGCACATGATGCTCCATACTGTATAATGACCCCACATGATGCTCCATACACTGTATAATGACCGCACATGATGCTCCATACTGTATAATGGCCACAAATGATGTTTAATACTGTATAATGACCGCACATGATGCTCCATACTGTATAATGACCGCACATGATGCTCCATACTGTATAATGACCGCACATGATGCTCCATACTGTATAATGACCGCACATGATGCTCCATACTGTATAATGACCGCACATGATGCTCCATACTGTATAATGACCGCACATGATGCTCCATACTGTATATTGGCCACACATGATGCTCCATACTGTATAATGACCACACATGATGCTCCATACTGTATAATGACCCCATATGATGCTCAATAGTGTATAATGCCGCCCTCCCATCTTGTATGCATGGCTCACCTTCCTCCCATCCCATATGCATGGCTCATATCCCCCCCCGTATGCATGGCTCATATCCCCCTATGTATGGCTCATAATTCCCCCCCACCTCCTGTATGCATGGCTCATAATTCCCCCCCCCCTGTATGCATGGCTCATATCCGCCCCCCCCCCCGCCCCCCTGGCTGTATGCATGGCTCATAACCCCCCCCACCTCTTGTATGCACGACTCATATTCCCCCTATGCATGGCTCATCACTCCCCCCTCCCCCCCCATGCATGGCTCATCACTCCCCCTCCTCCCCCCCCCATGCATGGCTCATCACTCCCCCTCCCCCCCCATGCATGGCTCATCACTCCCCCTCCTCCCCCCCCCCATGCATGGCTCATCACTCCCCCTCCTCCCCCCCCCATGCATGGCTCATCACTCCCCCCTCCCCCCCATGCATGGCTCATCACTCCCCCCTCCCCCCCCCATGCATGGCTCATCACTCCCCCCTCCCCCCCATGCATGGCTCATCACTCCCCCCTCCCCCCTCCGCTCCCCGCTCCTTCTCCCATGGCACGGGCGGCTTACCGTCCTCCTTCAATCCCCCCTGTCCTCTGTCCCTCATACTCACCTGTCAGCTGTCTTACACCAAGCGGGCGCGCCGACGGCGACATCCCTCCGGCTCTCTGTCCCGACTCCCGGCGCACAGGCGCAGGCTCGCAGCTCCTTCTTCCTGCGTGAGCGGTCACGTGATACCGCTTCATTAAGGCTCATGAATATGCGCATATTCATGAGCCTTAATGAGCGGTACCACATGACCGCTCACTCAGGACGCGCTACAGAAGCTGAGACCAGGCATCGCTGGAGCAAGGTGAGTATCGTCTTCAAGGAGGGCGGGGGGAGGCGGGGGGGGCGTCGGTCGGAGGGTGGGTGGGAGGCTGGTCCCGGGGGGGCTGGGGGGGCGGGGGTTGGGGCGGTCGGGAGGTGGGGAAAAAAAAAACAAAAAAAAAAACCTTGCTCGCTTGCTCTGGTGCCGCCCCCCCGCATCGTCCCCGCCCTAGGCACGTGCCCTCGGGTGCCTAGTGGCAAATACGGCCCTGGGTGGTTATTAATGGAGCTCGGACTGGGTCACGGTTAGCAGTGGGGTACCACAGGGGTCAGTATTGGGCCCTCTTCTTTTTAACATTTATTAATGACCTTATAGGGGGCATACAGAGCACAATTTCAATATTTGCAGATGACACTAAACTCTGCAGGGTAATCAATACAGAGGAGGACTATTTTATATTACAGGATGATTTATGTAAACTAGAAGCTTGAGCTGATAAATGGCAAAGGAGCTTTAATGGGGATAAATGTAAGGTCATGCACTTGGGTAGAAATAATAAGAGGTATAACTATGTGCTTAATTCTAAAACTCTGGGCAAAACAGTCAATGAAAAAGACCTGGGAGTATGGGTGATGACAAACTCACATTTAGTGGCCAGTGTCAGGCAGCTGCTACAAAGGCAAATAAAATAATGGGATGCATTAAAAGAGGCATAGATGCTCATGAGGAGAACATAATTTTACCTCTATACAAGTCACTAGTTCGACCACACTTAGAATACTGTGCACAGTTCTGGTCTCCGGTGTATAAGAAAGACATAGCTGAGCTGGAGCGGGTGCAGAGAAGAGCGACCAAGGTTATTAGAGGACTGGGGGGTCTGCAATACCAAGATAGGTTATTACACTTGGGGCTATTTAGCTTGGAAAAACGAAGGCTAAGGGGTGATCTTATTTTAATGTTTAACCCCTTCATGACCTTGGGATTTTCCATTTTTCCGAGTTCGTTTTTCGCTCCCCTCCTTCCCAGAGCCATAACTTTTTTATTTTTCCGTCAATTTGGCCATGTGAGGGCTTATTTTTTGCGGGACGAGTTGTACTTTTGAACGACATCATTGGTTTTACCATGTCGTGTACTAGAAAACAGGAAAAAAATTCCAAGTGCGGTGAAATTGCAAAAAAAGTGCAGTCCCACACTAGTTTTTTGTTTGGCTTTTTTGCTAGGTTCACTAAATGCTAAAACTGATCTGCCATTATGATTCTCCAGGTCAGTACGAGTTCATAGACACCTAACATGACTAGGTTATTTTTTATCTAAGTGGTGAAAAAAAATTCCAAACTTTGCTAAAAAAAAAAAATATGCGCCATTTTCCGATACCCATGATCTGGGGTCGGTTGAAGGCTTATTTTTTGCGTGCCGAGCTGGCGTTTTTAATGATACCATTTTGGTGCAGATATGTTTTTTGATCGCCCGTTATTGCATTTTAATGCAATGTCGCGGCGACCAAAAACATGTAATTCTGGCATTTCGAATTTTTTTCTCGCTACGCCGTTTAGCGATCAGGTTAATGCTTTTTTTTTTATTAATAGATCGGGCGATTCTGAACGCAGCGATACCAAATATGTGTAGGTTTGATTTTTATTGATTTATTTTGATTGGGGCGAAAGGGGGGTGATTTTAATATATATATATATATATATATATATATATATATATATATATATATATATATATATATATATATATATATATATATATATTTTTTAATTTTGCCATGCTTCAATAGCCTCCATGGGAGGCTAGAAGCTGGCACAACGCGATCGGCTCTGCTACATAGCAGCCGGTGATAAGTAACCATAGAGGTCTCAAGGACCTCTATGGTTATAATGCAGAAGCATCGCTGACCCCCGATCATGTGACGGGGGTCAGCGATGCGCTCATTTCCGGCCGCCCGGCCGGAAGCGCCGGTTAAATGCCGCTGTCTGCGTTTAACAGTGGCATTTAACTAGTTAATAGCGGCGGGTGAATCACGATTTCACCCGCCGCTATTGCGGGCACATGTCAGCTGTTCAAAACAGCTGACATGTCCCGGCTTTGATGCGGGCTCACTGCCGGAGCCCTGCATCAAAGCGCGGTATCTGACCTCGGACGTACTATCCCGTCCAAGGTCAGAAAAAGGATAAATATATGAGGGGACAGTACAGAGACCTTTCTGATGATCTTTTTAATCATAGACCTGAGACAGGGACAAGGGGGCGTCCTCTAGGTCTGGAGGAAAGAAGGTTTAAAGGGAAGGTAATGCGTTTGTAGATCATTAATAAATCACTGTAATGTAGCATAACATGCTGCTATAACCAAGTTTTAAATGCATGTGAAACAGATTTCGTGTGTTATATGAGTTTAAAGAAGGCACTGGGGGCTGACATCTTGGTTTCACAGCAGTAGCAGGACACTATCAGTGTCATATTACGGCACCCCATGGACATAGGAGATAATAGACCAGCGCTGACCCTATCTCTAACATTGTAGCTGCTTTAGCAGTGAGCTGGGCACGCCTCTGTGGGCTGCACAAATCACTGCTGTAGGTGAGACTGGCCGCCATTTTATTATAGCCCAGTGCTATCTGCCGAGCTCCACTTACTCTATCACAAGACAGAAGTGCACTGGAGCCGGAGGATGGAGAGTGGGGAGTGCGGGTGGTTTACCTCCCTGCTCCTCTGTACTCCAGTCCAGGCACTGCACGTTCTGAGCAGACATCCTCTGCTTCTCACACGCTGCCCTCCCTGTGTGCTTCTCCTGCTCTGTCTCCGCCTCCCCCCTCACACACAGTCCGGTAAGAAGCTGCATTTACAGCCTGCAGACAGGGAGCTGACACCTGGAGAAAGAGCAGGGCAGCTGACAGGACAGGGATTAAGGTGGGGGAAGGGGGGATGGCTGCTGAGCCCACTGTGTTCTGCTCTTCTGTAAACTCTGTAGCTGTGTTTCTGATGCAGTAACTGCTGGTGATAGCAGATCACAGGGCAGTCACACACAAAATGTATCTGCCCTGTGATGCTGCTCTTCATTCTGCCCCAGGGATACTAGACCACCCAAAAGGGGAGGGAAATGGTGATGTCAGCAGTTACTGCCCCAATTTTCCAGCTAACAGTAAAGCTGGTAAGTCTTACTATAGCTGCTTGAGGTCTAAAACGGAAAATGCTCCCCCTAGTGGTCAATATATATATATTTGTAAGAAAATATATAATATTTTTCATATAGAAATGTTTGCAAACAGTGCAAACATTGCATTAATACATTTTATTTACTATTTTAAGCTTAATTTCACAAAAAAACAAACTACAAGAAAACTGGTGGCACCTTCCCTTTAAGCATAATAACAGATGCGGATTCTTTACTGTAAGAGCAGTGATACTATGGAACTCTCTGCCGTATGATGTTGTAATGAGTGATTCATTACTTAAATTTAAGAGGGGACTGGATACCTTTCTTGAAAAGTATAATGTTACAGGTTATATACAGGTCCTTCTCAAAAAATTAGCATATAGTGTTAAATTTCATTATTTACCATAATGTAATGATTACAATTAAACTTTCATATATTATAGATTCATTATCCACCAACTGAAATTTGTCAGGTCTTTTATTGTTTTAATATTGATGATTTTGGCATACAACTCCTGATAACCCAAAAAACCTGTCTCAATAAATTAGCATATTTCACCCGGCCAATCAAATAAAAGTGTTTTTTTAATAACAAACAAAAAAACCATCAAATAATAATGTTCAGTTATGCACTCAATACTTGGTCGGGAATCCTTTGGCAGAAATGACTGCTTCAATGCGGCGTGGCATGGAGGCAATCAGCCTGTGACACTGCTGAGATGTTATGGAGGCCCAGGATGCTTCAATAGCGGCCTTAAGCTCATCCAGAGTGTTGGGTCTTGCGTCTCTCAACTTTCTCTTCACAATATCCCACAGATTCTCTATGGGGTTCAGGTCAGGAGAGTTGGCAGGCCAATTGAGCACAGTAATACCATGGTCAGTAAACCATTTACCAGTGGTTTTGGCACTGTGAGCAGGTGCCAGGTCGTGCTGAAAAATGAAATCTTCATCTCCATAAAGCATTTCAGCCGATGGAAGCATGAAGTGCTCCAAAATCTCCTGATAGCTAGCTGCATTGACCCTGCCCTTGATGAAACATAGTGGACCAACACCAGCAGCTGACATGGCACCCCACACCATCACTGACTGTGGGTACTTGACACTGGACTTCAGGCATTTTGGCATTTCCTTCTCCCCAGTCTTCCTCCAGACTCTGGCACCTTGATTTCCGAATGACATGCAAAATTTGCTTTCATCAGAAAAAAGTACTTGGGACCACTTAGCAACAGTCCAGTGCTGCTTCTCTGTAGCCCAGGTCAGGCGCTTCTGCCGCTGTTTATGGTTCAAAAGTGGCTTTACCTGGGGAATGCGGCACCTGTAGCCCATTTCCTGCACACGCCTGTGCACGGTGGCTCTGGATGTTTCCACACCAGACTCAGTCCACTGCTTCCTCAGGTTCCCCAAGGTCTGGAATCGGTCCTTCTCCACAATCTTCCTCAGGGTCCGGTCACCTCTTCTCGTTGTACAGCGTTTTCTGCCACATTGTTTC
Organism: Ranitomeya variabilis; assembly: GCF_051348905.1. NCBI lineage: Eukaryota > Metazoa > Chordata > Amphibia > Anura > Dendrobatidae > Ranitomeya > Ranitomeya variabilis. The sequence goes on along the minus strand of NC_135237.1, from coordinate 73,134,839 downwards.
TTTCCAACAGACTTACCATTGAGGTGCCTTGATACAGCACTCTGGGAACAGCCTATTTGTTGAGAAATTTCTTTCTGGGTCTTACCCTCTTGCTTGAGGGTGTCAATGATGGCCTTCTTGACATCTGTCAGGTCGCTAGTCTTACCCATGATGGGGGTTTTGAGTAATGAACCAGGCAGGGAGTTTTTAAAAGCCTCAGGTATCTTTTGCATGTGTTTAGAGTTAATTAGTTGATTCATAAGATTAGGGTAATAGGTCGTTTAGAGAACCTTTTCTTGATATGCTAATTTATTGAGACAGGTTTTTTGGGTTATCAGGAGTTGTATGCCAAAATCATCAGTATTAAAACAATAAAAGACCTGACAAATTTCAGTTGGTGGATAATGAATCTATAATATATGAAAGTTTAATTGTAATCATTACATTATGGTAAATAATGAAATTTAACACTATATGCTAATTTTTTGAGAAGGACCTGTATATTAGATTCCTTGATAGGGCGTTGATCCAGGGAACTAGTCTGATTGCTGGATGTGGAGTCGGGAAAGAATTTTTTTCCCCAATGTGGAGCTTACTCTTTGCCACGTGGGTTTTTTTTGCCGTCCTCTGGATCAACATGTTAGGACATATTAGGTTAGGCTATGGGTTGAACTAGATGGACTTAAAGTCTTCCTTCAACCTTAATACCGTAACTATGTTACTATGTTACTTAAAGCTTTTGTCTTCTGACAGGGTCTCCATCATGTTGAAAAAAAAATCATATGTTCATCACAAAATTACTCCTGGATGGTTGGCTGAAGTGGATCTTGGAGGAGGTTCATATACCATTATGTGGTCTCAGGATGAATTAATGTTGGTATGATACAGTACATGTATCATATTGTTCAGGTTTCCTTCCCAGACAATCACTCTTCCAGCTTCCCCAAACAGTCTGAAGGGGCTTCATCAGAGAAAACTGCAGAATGTACAGGAATTGGACTGGGATAAAATAATTTTGTCTGATGAAGCCCCCTTCAGACTGTTTGGGACATCTGGAAGAATGATTAAAGAAAAGGTGAGAACTCTTGTGATTGTAGCCATGTGGGGAACATTAAAGTTAGTCCAGTTCCACTCAGATCGGCATGAATAAGTGAGTGGGGTGGTTGATGTGTTTTTCAATTCCTCCTGGGACCACAAACGATCAGTAGCAATTAGGCATCTGTCCCGTTCATTACAATGGGACTGGAGCTCCATACCAGCTCACTGCAGATGCATCCCAGCAGGGAATCACTAGACAATTCCACCTTCCCCTCTCACCTATCCATGCAGATGTGAGTGGAGCTGGACTAACCCTTTAAGGCTATGTGCACACGTAGGAAGGGTCCTCTGCGGGTTCTCCCGCAGCGGATTTGATAAATCTGCAGGGCAAAACCTGCAGATTTATCGCGGTTTGTCTTGCGGTTTCTGCTGCGGGTTTAGGCTACTTTCACACTAGCGTCGTGCACTGCACGTCGCTATGCGTCGTTCTGGAGAAAAAACGCATCCTGCAAAAGTGCTTGCAGGATGCGTTTTTTCTCCAGGTTGCGTCGTGTTGTGTCGGACCGTCGGCACAAAAAAAAGTTACATGTAACATTTTTTTGTGCGTCGTTCCCGTCTTTTCTGACCGCGCATACGCGGCCGGAACTCCGCCCCTGCCTCCCCGCACCTCACAATGGGGCAGCGGATGCGATGTAAAACTGCATCCGCTGCCCCCGTTGCGCGGCGCTTTCAACGCTAGCGTCGATGCACTGCAACGTCGCATAGCGTTGTGCAGTGCACGACGCTAGTGTGAAAGTAGCCTTACTCCTGCACTTGTTTTACTATTGATGCTGCATATGCAGCATCAATAGTAATGTTAAAAATAATAAAAAATGGTTATACTCACCATCAGACGTCCTGATCTCCTCGGCGGTCCGGTTCCAAAGATGCTACGCGAGAAGGACCTTCGTGACGTAACAGTCATGTGACCGCGACGTCATCGCAGGTCCTGCTCGCATAGCAACCCTGCGACCGGACAGCCGCGTGCAGCGCTGAGAGGTGAGTATATTATTTTTTATTTTAATTCTTTTTTTTTTTTTTTTTTTTTTTACACAAATATGGTTCCCAGGGCCTGGAGGAGAGTCTCCTCTCCTCCACCCCGGGTACCATTCGCACATGATCCGCTTACTTCCCGCATGGTGGGCATAGCCCCATGCAGGAAGTAAGCGGATCAATGCATTCCTATGTGTGCAGAATCGCCGCGATTCCGCACAAAGAAGTGACATGCTGCAGATTGTAAACCACTGCATTCCCGCGCGGTTTTTCCTGCAGCATGTGCACAGCTTTTTCGGTTTCCCATAGGTTTACATTGAACTGTAAACTCATGGGAAACTGCTGCGGACCCGCAGCTGCAGAAACGCTGCGGATCCGCAGCAAAATCCGCAACATGTGCACATACCCTAACAATCAGAAGCTGAAGACTGCAGGAGGGGGGTGGGTGGAACTACTTTTTTATTCTTTTGATTATGTAATATAACGGCAATGATCCTTCCAAATGGCAGTCAGGGGGGGCACTTGGACATGTAATTACTAATTCAAAGCCCAAAAATAAAATGGAGACAGATCTTCATACACATGACCCTGTTCTACAGGGAAGTGCTAAACCTATAATGTTCGGAAAAAAAAATTGATATCTTCATTAAGACTAAGTCCAAGATTATGATCGATCGGGGTCCGTGTACCAAGATCCCACCCAACAACTTAGACACAAGGAGAGAAGCAAGGAGCCGAGCGCTATTCTCTTCTGACAAATGTCTGAACGGAGAGTCAGATGTTTAGCACCATATGAATTACTAGCAGAGGAGCGCTTATTTTTGCCACAAGTAAATGTATACAAAGTTTTGATGCATTAATAATGTAACGGAGTGACAACATTATCATCATTGAAGCTTTAGAGCCATCAATGCATCTAAATTACAAAAAAATAAAATAAAGAAAAAACCCACAACTTTACAGCACGAAGGCTCCAGCGCGGCTTCACCTGCCAAATCCTTGTCAGGCCTTTTATGACGCATGAGTCATGTATCTACCAGGAATCATAACTGTTAAGTTAATTAGATCCCTCAGATTAATATGCTTCGTGCAGATCAGCATTGATTTTTCTAACCATTTAACAATGTCCCAAAACAGATGTGCAGCCCAGCAAACTCACTGCGCCTTCATGTTTACAAAGTGTGATGACATTTTTACAATTATGCATAATCTGCTCAGCCCGTATTAAGGAGAGACAGAATAATTCTTTGCCATCTGCTTTTTAATTTCACATTCGCTTCCACTGCACGTTAAGCTAATAAGTGCTTTTACAAAGCATGCACGTAAAAAAGGAGAGAGAATGAAACTAAGTATTAATTCTACTTCTGGAAAGACTGTCCCCAGAGGCGTCACGGCTTCTCTATTGGATCCATTATGGAAGAGATGTTACTGGCGCTGATATGAACACATGCCAGCAACTTCCAAGTTATAGAAAATGGTCCTCCAGATCTTTCTACTACGTAAGCCTCATTCATACACTTATCACGAAATTAAAAAAAAAACAGTTATCTTATTAGATCCACTTTTCAGCCATTTTGGCCCATGCCTTCATTTTTATCATGTTGGGGTTTTTTTTTATTCTCGTGGTAAAAACAAAACAAAAAAACAATGCATTTTGTAACATGACGTGGATGTGCTATGCTTTTTTTCCCCCAAAACGCGTCGATTTACATTGGGTTTGGGATCTGTAACTCGGATAAAAAATGTAGTTAATTTTCTTCTTTTTGCAGAAACTCAGTTCACCAAAAAATAAATAAAAGCAGACATGTGAACAGTGCCATAATTGTAAGGCAGCAAATGTGAAAAATTGACATCTGAATGAGGCCTAACGTCCCCCCATACACAATACATAGCCGTGAGCCAAAAGATCGTTCAGCCAATCATGTCGCCCACAGCTCTCTCCCCCGACCTCTCCTGTGTTCGCCATGACCGAGGTTCACGTATGGCCGGCTAATAACAATCCATGTGCGCATGTTTATTTCTAGAACTGGATGGTCCACTGACTGACATCTGAGAAAGTATTTAACTCCTAAGGAATGAAGTATGTTGGATATTATTCTTGCTTGATGCTCCTTCCCCTCCACAGCAAACATTAGCTAAGATGTACAGTCACTGCCGCAGACGGTATCAGGACTGCAGGGACTGGGGAGCCACAAACGCATGGTGACGTCGGGTACCATTGGTGGTTTACAGCCACTGACAGATATATTAAGCATCAGAATTCTACCTTACTTCGTGCAAAAACGCTCTTACATGTAGTTGCACCATATTTATTATGTGTGTTAGACACTTTTTTGCACAAGCTAGACAAGGAGGTGTGGCCTAACAGGAAAGGGGAGTGGTCTGTGGTAAAAGGGGAATGGCTAGACCAGGTACACTGAGTGCTGGAAGCTTGGAGCAAACCACTAAGTCTACGTTCACATTAGCGTTCGGCGCCGCAGCGTCGGGCGCCGCCGCATGCGTCGCTATATTTAACATGGGGGCGCATGGACATGCGTTGTGCTGCGTTTTGCGACACATGCGTTTTTTTGGCCGCAAGCGTTGGGCGCAGAGATCGCAGCAAGTTGCATTTTTTTTGCGTCCAACTTTCGGCGAAAAAGGACGCATGCGTCGCAAAACGCAGCGTTTTAGCATGCATTTTGTTGCGTTTTTGTTTGCGTTGTGCGACGCAGCGGCGCACAACGCAAATGTGAACGTAGCCTAACTGGTATAAACCTAAGACAAGAAAGCCTGAAAATGCATCAAACAGCACTGTCCAGTCTTCATCTACAGTTACACTGTCAATTGTTCTACAGTTTTAGCAAATTTCCCCAACTATTCCAATTCATCTCATATGTGTTCAGTGAGGTCCAGGCCATTCGTCTACACAGGTTAGTGGAGTTCTTTACTTTTTAATAGTCACATCTTCGTGAAAGGAGGCAATGTTGTAATAAAATAGAACAAGGTCTAACCCATCTTATTAATACAAAGTTGCTAGTCAGAGGTGTAGCCGAGGTTATCCTGCGCGAATGAATATGGAGGGCTACCTGGCAGCGGGGCTACTAGTCCTCTAAATCATACACTGTGTGCAGAATTATTAGGCAAGTTGTATTTTAGAGGATTATTTTTATTATTGATCAACAACTATGTTCTCAATCAACCCAAAAGACTCAAATATCAAAGCTTAATATTTTTGGAAGTTGGAGTGGGTTACTTTTAGATTTGGCTATCTTAGGAGGATATCTGTTGGTGCAGGTAACTATTACAGCATTATTAGGCAACTTAATAAAAAACAAATATATTCCCATCTCACTTGTTTATTTTCACCAGGTAAACCAATATAACTGCACAAAAGTTCGAAATAAACATTTCTGACATGCAAAAACAAAACCCAAAAAATTAGTGCCCAATATAGCGACCTTTCTTTATGACGACACTCAGCAGCCGTCCATCCATAGATTCTGTCAGTTGCTTGATCTGTTTACGACCAACACTGCGTGCAGCAGCCACCGCAGCCTCCCAGACACCGCTCCGAGAGGTGGACTGTTTTCCCTCCCTGTAGATCTCACATTTTATGAGGAACCACAGGTTCTCTATGGGGTTCAGATCAGGTGAACAAGGGGGCCATGTCATTATTTTTTCTTCTTTGAGACCTTTACTGGCCAGCCACGCTGTGGAGTAGTTGGAGGCATGTGATGGAGCATTGTTCTGCATGAAAATCATGTTTTAATTAAACGATACCGACTTCTTCCTGTACCACTGCTTGAAGAAGTTGTCTTCCAGAAACTGGCAGTAGGTCTGGGAGTTGAGCTTCACTCCATCCTCAACCTGAAAAGGTCCCACAAGTTCATCTTTGATGATACCAGCCCATACCAGTACCCCACCACCACCTTGCTGGCGTCTAAATCGGAGTGGAGCTCTCTGCCCTTTACTGATCCAGCCTCTGGCCCATCAAGAGTCACTCTCATTTCATCAGTCTGCTGCATCCCTCTGCAAGACATCTCACAATTTTGGACTTTTCAGAGCCCGTCAAATCTCTCCTAACCCATTTTGCCAAAGGAAAGGAAGTTGCCTAATAATTAAGCACACCTCATATAGGGTGTTGATGTCATTAGACAACACCCCTCCTCATTACAGAGATGCACATCACCTGATTTACTTCATTGGAAGTTTGCTCTCAAGTCTGAACAGCTTGGAGTAGGACAACATGTATAAAAAGTATCATATGATCAAAACACAACTTGCCTAATAATTCTGCACACAGTATAATCTTCTGCTGACAGAACGAAGATTATATAAAAACTACACTAAACAGCTCAGTAAGTAATACATCACAGGAATCAGGGTCTCTGGCCCTACATTATGCTGCTCTTAAAATATAAAACTAAATCTGGTGACAGATTCCCTTTAAGGCCATTAGCTGCAGCATTTATGTCATTGATAGATGGGATGTCATCACTGCCGGAATAGTTGAGAGTTCAAGAAGTAAATAATGCTCATTTAGTTTTATAGAATTCCCTACTTTTTGATAACTTTTGAAAATTATCAGAACGAAAGTATGTTAAAATAAAACAAACAAAAAAAACGTGAAGATTACGCTTCCAAAAAAAATTCCTATTTTCCAATTAAAAATGTAAGACCAAGCAGACAAGAGTGATATGGAGAGCTCACCCGCTGACATTTCACCGCCAAGCTAAATGAAGTGAGAATCTGAAAGCATCTAATAGAAGACATAACTGTGAAGAATATGACTGGGCTGCTTCCTGTGTCACCTACATCTCCCCTCTTTTAACCTTTATGTCTTGCACATGAATGAACACATTGCGGCTCCTGTGACCTTTACACAGGGACCGATCCATCACACATTTCCGCGTGATGCAGCAAACAAATGGTGGCACGATCATCAGTAACGGGCGAGGCCCTGTCTGATGCTCATGGGCTCTGTGTGAACCATTTGCGATCTTATTACAATAAAAAAAAACTAAGATATGGTATTATGATCACAGAGCTCTAGATACCAAGTACAACTCGGATCACTTTGCATTGAGCCCAGCTATATAGCACTGGGCTAACGTTTTACGCAGGTGTGCAAAAAATGCTGCAAAGTAACAATGCTTTCATAACTCGAAGTATCAATAGTTTAATTTTATCTATTGATTGAATGCAAAGTAAATGAACAAACGACAAATCTAAAATAAAAACCCATGTTTGGTGTGACCGCCCATTGCCTTCAAAACAGCGTCAATTGTTCTAGGTACACTTGAATCAGGGATTTGGTAGGATTATATATAGTCAGGGGTATGAGTATCAATTATGAGTGTCAATCAGGTGCTAATGATCATCACCTTCAGGCTGAAACACAGTCATTAACTGAAACGGAAGGAACTGGGTGAGGAACAGACAAAATCTGCTACAAAAGGGTGAGATTATGGAAGACAGGTTCACATCACCAGACACAAGGTAGTTCTACTGCAACAACAAGATCTCTCCCAGGCAAAGATTTCAAAGCAGACAGGAGTTTCAAGATGCGATGTTCAAGCTCTTTTGATGAAGCACCAAGCAATGGGCAACAATGAGGACCGTAGACACGGTGGTCAGCCAAAGATACTTACTGAGGCATTTCAAAGACCCATTACGCTTACTTCCCCTTGAAATTGGAAGATGTCCAGCAGTGCCATCAGTTTAGAACTGGCAACCAGCAAGACCCAGGTCCATCAATCTACTGCTTGGAAAAGTCTGGCAAGAAATGTTCTATATAGAAGAATTGAGCCCAAAAAGCCATGACTTCAACAAGGTAACAAGGCCAAGTGACTCAACTCTGCTGGAAAACATAGGGGTGCGCATTGTTTGGATCCTGGTGACGCCATAAAAGGTACAGGTACTCCCATATATTTTTGGACTATCGGATTTTTTGCACTCAGCACTTTATTCTGTTCAAGGTTTTTGCACATTGCACATAGCACTGTTGCACAAGGTTATAACCCACGTCTTGCACTGTGGGGAATATATCTTAAGCCCAATATTTTAATCATATACTATTTATTTTATTATTTTTTCTATCACTTGTGACACACAATAGTTCATAGTCCTGAATGAGAGCCCTGAGGTTAACCCTTCCTTATGTGGTACACCCTATGCCTATTTTTTGTATATATTGGTGAATAATTATTTATATATATGTCACCTATTATATTGTTTTTATATTTTTTTATATATTTTCCAACATGTGCACATGAAATATGCTATTACCAGCTTAAATAAAGTAATTTTAAAACATATAACCTGTGCCATCAATTCCTTGGTATTTGGTCTTAAACTCTGGTGGTTGGTACCTGTTAGTAACTAGGGTGCAGAAAAATGGCAGCAGTTGCTCTGGACTGGTGAATCAAAAATAGGGAAATATTTGACTGTAACAGACGTAAGTTTATCCACCAAAGCGCTGGAGAGCGATACAATAATGAGTGTTTGCAAGAACAGTGAAGCTAAGTGGAAGGGCCTAGCACTGCATTTCAGCACATCGAGTTTGAGATTTGGTCAGGATTAAAAATGTTCTCAATGCTGAGAAATTCAGGCAGATACTTAGGCTACGTTCACATTAGCGTTAAGCTAATGTGCGTCGGGTTTGCGTCGGCGACGCAGCGGCGACGCATGCGTCATGCGCCCCCTATACTTAACATGGGGGACGCATGCGTTTTTTTTTGTTGCGTTGTGCCACACATGCGTCTTTTTTGCCGCAAGCGTCGGACCAAGAAAACGCAACAAGTTGCATTTTTCTTGCGTCCGATTTTCGGCAAAAACCGACGCATGCGTCGCAAAACGCAGCGTTTTTGCGTGCGTTTTGCCGCGTTTTGCGTGCGTTGTGCGTTGCGTCGCCGACGCAGCGGCGCACAACGCTAGTGTGAACTTAGCCTTAGCTCTACAATTGGTTCCAAATGTATTCTGCAGCAGGACAATGAGCGCAACAATGCCATTAAGAATTACCTTCAGAGTAAAGAAGAACAATAAGTCCTGGAAGTGATTATATTGCCCCTACAGCGCCCTGATCCCAACATCGAGCCTGCCCGGGATTACATGTAGAGACAGAGGGATTTGCACAAGTGACATCTACAGAAGATCTCTGGTTAGTCCTCCAAGATGTTTAGAACAACCTCCTTAGGCTAAGTTCACATTAGCGTTCGGGGGCTTTGCGGAGGGCTGCGGACGTCCTCCATTATGCAACACCTACTTCCGCATGCGTGCTGCGTACCTATCTTTTACATTGGGTATGCAGGACATGCAGATACGTTGTTCACACGTACCCGCTGACCGCACAGGAACGCAATGCATCCGCATACATCAGCATGTCCTGCATACCCAATGTTAAAAATAGGCATGCACGACACATGCAGAAGTATGCGGAAGGAGGCGGGGCTTAGCGGAGCACATACGCAGCCCTCCGCAAAGCCCCCGAACGCTAATGTGAACCCGGCCTTACTGAGGTCCTTCAAAACTGTACACATTGATACCTTATCGGCAGTGCAAAATTTAACATCGCTACTTATCCGCTAGACATGAATGATTGGCCACGTCTCTACATTAGTAATATTCTCTGCAGTGATTACTTTACAGAACATTTGGCAGATGATTATAAAAACTTCTGTAACACTGTGCACATTTAAAAAGCACAACTCCCTTCAAAGTTTTTATCATGTTAACATATTGCAGTCAACATATATAGCACTGTGTACTTACAATTGCTCATTTTGCCTTTCTACCCAGTTAATTCTTCTCTTTTCCATTAGGTCTATGATATCACATGAACAAAAAGTGACTAGCTTTATTCTTCTAAGCTAAAGGTAAAAACAAGATGTCTATTTTCCCTGTATGAACCATTATGTCACTACAAAAGTCCTTGGCAGGTGGAGGAAGGAGCAACTGGGTCAGAAGTTGAGGAGGGGAATGATAAATGCAGAGATAAGAGGCTTCCTGTTTCTACATAGAGAAGAGAAAACAGAAGAATTTAATGGGTAGAAAGGCAAAATGAGCAATTGTAAGTACACAGTGCTCTATAATATAATGGTTGCAATAGATTGAGGATTCACATGTTGATGGGAGGAGTGTCTCTTTAATTTTATAGTTATCCCCATCAGTGTGAACCTGGCAGCTAAAATATATATGCTACAAATTCAGCGTAAAGCAGCTGTTTTCTTAATGCTTGTAAACTGCTCATCTGTTCCCCTACCTGTTCTAGTCACAATAAGCGTCTGTCTTGGCAAAGCCTGGGATTTAATGATTTGAGAAGCAGGCATACTTTCTTGAGAGTTCTGGGTATTGTTAAAATCTGTTTGCAGACGTGTTTTTCTACGGCAGCTGGCAACACTTTAGGAGCTTGCTATAAGTTAGGAAACACATATATAGCCCGCACAACTATGCAACACTTGCTGTAATAGTCTTTAAAGAGCATGAACCAGAAGTGGCATCACTAGACTTTCATTATAATCTGGGATGGACTAACATTTGGAAATGTGAAGTTAGGCAGGACAACTAAAATAAATAATCTCAGGAATTGGCCACGAGTAGTAGCAACCTGCCATACTATCCACTCGTGCAGAATCTACAGAGAAGATGAAATGTTGGGACAAGTGCTCCTCACTTTAATGTATGGTGAATAGTAAGGCATGAAGGGAGAGGCTTCTGCCCAACCACAGTGTGAGATAATAAGGACAGTTAAAGAGATTGCCCACTACTTTTACATTGGTGACTTATCCTCAAGATAGGTCAGTGTTACTGACGAGCGAATGTACTCGGATAACCTTGTATCCGAGCATCAGGGCGTGCTCCCATATATTATGTTCCAGTCCCTGAGGCTGCACTTTAATTCACATTCATTCATACCTATGGGCAGGGCCGTATTTGCCACTAGGCACCCGAGGGCACGTGCCTAGGGCGGGGACGATGCGGGGGGGCGGCACCAGAGCAAGTGAGCAAGGTTTTTTTTTTTTTTTCCCACCTCCCGACCGCCCCAACCCCCGCCCCCCCAGGACCAGCCTCCCACCCACCCTCCGACCGACGCCCCCCCCGCCCTCCTTGAAGACGATACTCACCTTGCTCCAGCGATGCCTGGTCTCAGCTTCTGTAGCGCGTCCTGAGTGAGCGGTCATGTGGTACCGCTCATTAAGGCTCATGAATATGCGCATATTCATGAGCCTTAATGAAGCGGTATCACGTGACCGCTCACGCAGGAAGAAGGAGCTGCGAGCCTGCGCCTGTGCGCCGGGAGTCGGGACAGAGAGCCGGAGGGATGTCGCCGTCGACGCGCCCGCTTGGTGTGAGACAGCTGACAGGTGAGTATGAGGGACAGAGGACAGGGGGGATTGAAGGAGGACGGTAAGCCGCCCGTGCCATGGGAGAAGGAGCGGGGAGCGGAGGGGGGAGTGATGAGCCATGCATGGGGGGGAGGGGGGAGTGATGAGCCATGCATGGGGGGGGAGGGGGAGTGATGAGCCATGCATGGGGGGGAGGGGGGAGTGATGAGCCATGCATGGGGGGGGGGGGAGGGGGAGTGATGAGCCATGCATGGGGGGGGGGGAGGAGGGGGAGTGATGAGCCATGCATGGGGGGGGGGGAGGAGGGGGAGTGATGAGCCATGCATGGGGGGGGGAGGAGGGGGAGTGATGAGCCATGCATGGGGGGGGGAGGAGGGGGAGTGATGAGCCATGCATGGGGGGGGGGGAGGGGGGAGTGATGAGCCATGCATAGGGGGAATATGAGTCGTGCATACAAGAGGTGGGGGGGGGTTATGAGCCATGCATACAGCCAGGGGGGCGGATATGAGCCATGCATACAGGGGGGGGGGGGGGAATTATGAGCCATGCATACAGGAGGTGGGGGGGAATTATGAGCCATGCATAGGGGGATATGAGCCATGCATACAGGGGGGGAATTATGAGCCATGCATAGGGGGATATGAGCCATGCATACAGGGGGGCGGATATGAGCCATGCATAGGGGGATATGAGCCATGCATACAGGGGGGCGGATATGAGCCATGCATACAGGGGGGGGAATTATGAGCCATGCATAGGGGGATATGAGGCATGCATACGGGGGGGTGGATATCGGCCATGCATACAGGGGGGAATTATGAGCCATGCATACAGGAGGTGGGGGGGAATTATGAGCCATGCATATGGGGATATGAGCCATGCATACGGGGGGGGAATTATGAGCCATGCATACGCGGCGGGGAATTATGAGCCATGCATACGCGGGGGGATATGAGCCATGCATATGGGATGGGAGGAAGGTGAGCCATGCATACAAGATGGGAGGGCGGCATTATACACTATTGAGCATCATATGGGGTCATTATACAGTATGGAGCATCATGTGTGGTCATTATACAGTATGGAGCATCATGTGTGGCCAATATACAGTATGGAGCATCATGTGCGGTCATTATACAGTATGGAGCATCATGTGCGGTCATTATACAGTATGGAGCATCATGTGCGGTCATTATACAGTATGGAGCATCATGTGCGGTCATTATACAGTATGGAGCATCATGTGTGGTCATTATACAGTATGGAGCATCATGTGCGGTCATTATACAGTATGGAGCATCATGTGCGGTCATTATACAGTATGGAGCATCATGTGCGGTCATTATACAGTGTATGGAGCATCATGTGCGGTCATTATACAGTATTAAACATCATTTGTGGCCATTATACAGTATGGAGCATCATGTGCGGTCATTATACAGTATGGAGCATCATGTGTGGCCAATATACAGTATGGAGCATCATGTGCGGTTATTATACAGTATGGAACATCATGTGCGGTCATTATACAGTATTAAACATCATTTGTGGCCATTATACAGTATGGAGCATCATGTGTGGTCATTATACAGTGTATGGAGCATCATGTGGGGTCATTATACAGTATGGAGCATCATGTGCAGTCATTATACAGTATGGAGCATCATGTGTGGCCATTATACAGTATGGAGCATCATGTGCGGTCATTATACAGTGTATGGAGCATCATGTGGGGTCATTATACAGTATGGAGCATCATGTGCGGTCATTATACAGTATGGAGCATCATGTGTGGCCATTATACAGTATGGAGCATCATGTGCGGTCATTATACAGTGTATGGAGCATCATGTGCGGTCATTATACAGTGTATGGAGCATCATGTGCGGTCATTATACAGTGTATGGAGCATCATGTGCGGTCATTATACAGTGTATGGAGCATCATGTGCGGTCATTATACAGTGTATGGAGCATCATGTGCGGTCATTATACAGTATGGAGCATCATGTGTGGCCATATTTTTTTGGTTATAATTATTGTATATGAAACAGTTGTGATCAGCAGTGCTAAATGGGTGTGGTTGGGACTTGGATATGGGTGTGACTAGTTGTGAAATGGGTGTGGTCAGAGGCGTGGCCTAAAATTTGCCGCGGCGCACGTAGTGCGGTCATTATACAGTATGGAGCATCATGTGTGGCCAATATACAGTATGGAGCATCATGTGCGGTTATTATACAGTATGGAACATCATGTGCGGTCATTATACAGTATTAAACATCATTTGTGGCCATTATACAGTATGGAGCATCATGTGCGGTCATTATACAGTGTATGGAGCATCATGTGGGGTCATTATACAGTATGGAGCATCATGTGCAGTCATTATACAGTATGGAGCATCATGTGTGGCCATTATACAGTATGGAGCATCATGTGCGGTCATTATACAGTGTATGGAGCATCATGTGGGGTCATTATACAGTATGGAGCATCATGTGCGGTCATTATACAGTATGGAGCATCATGTGTGGCCATTATACAGTATGGAGCATCATGTGCGGTCATTATACAGTGTATGGAGCATCATGTGCGGTCATTATACAGTGTATGGAGCATCATGTGCGGTCATTATACAGTGTATGGAGCATCATGTGCGGTCATTATACAGTGTATGGAGCATCATGTGCGGTCATTATACAGTGTATGGAGCATCATGTGCGGTCATTATACAGTATGGAGCATCATGTGTGGCCATATTTTTTTGGTTATAATTATTGTATATGAAACAGTTGTGATCAGCAGTGCTAAATGGGTGTGGTTGGGACTTGGATATGGGTGTGACTAGTTGTGAAATGGGTGTGGTCAGAGGCGTGGCCTAAAATTTGCCGCGGCGCACGTAGTGCGCCGCAACCTCTATACCTCTTTCCCTTCAAGAGTTGGGAGGTATGGTACCGCATTTGCCAGATCACAGCAAGTGCCACAAATCCCATAGGGAATGAATGAAGCCAAGCGCAGTGTTGCCGTAAGTGATCCGTTGTAAGTGATCCGTTACGTGGCAGATGCAAAAAAACTGCCCCATCTGCTGCAAAAGGCTATTTTCGCAACAGCGATTCTTGCCAAAGTCACTGCCGATAGTGTCATACTCACCAATGGGGGGGGCAGCGCTAAAAGTGCCTATGGCAGCAGAAACTCTAAATACGGCCCTGCCTATGGGGCCGCAGTTATCTGGTTACTGCTATTGTATAAGAAAACCCAGCACAGACAGCATTCAGCGCTCTGTCATACTGCACATGCCCGGCCTCTTCTAATATGTAGCTGTAACACGGAGGACACTGGCAGGTCATGTGATTGCAATGATGCACTCCTGCACTATATAACCTGGCAGAAATGGCGACTTCTGACACACTCAGGATTCCTCTTCGCCTCCAGGTAATGGCTCCAGCTGCATAATGCCTAGTGGCCGGCAGTGTTTGCCCTCCAGCTGAGGGCTCCCCTCACATTACAGGACATTATGTGCATAGTTTCAATAACCCTTCACCAGCCTCCCTGATAAGGCTACTTTCACATTTGCGTTAGAATCCGCAGCGTATCATCCGCAACCGCATGCAAAAATGCATGCAAACGTCTGATAACGCAGCGTTTTTTTATCCGCATCAGCTTACGCATGATGGTAAAAAAAAATGCAGCGTTTGCATGCGTTTTTACATGTGTTTGCTCTTTTTTTGCGCATGCGTTTGATATTTCCAGGAGGGTGTGTCTTTAATGGGCATGCGCAGTCCAAAGTACGCAAGTGCATCAAACACATGCGTATACAAAGACATGTGTACGCATGCATTCCCATAGATAGTAATGCGGGTTTTTTGCCGCATTCCTTGCGCTAACAACCGCATACGTTTCTAGGTGGCTAATTGACGCCTCTAAAATTACTACATGTTGCGTTTACCGCGCCAAGCCGCAGACGACGAAAGCGTCGTCAAACGCGGCAAAACGCAACTGATCGCAGACACATGCGTCCCTAATGTTAAAGATAGGAAAACACAACGCCTGCGGAAAATTGTGGGAGAAACGCTGCGGACACAACCGCAAATGTGAAACCGGCCCAAGTGTTTCACAATAACTATATTTGTTGTTAACTGCTAAATATACAGTTCTCTTCTTCCCAACAGCCCCATAATGGGTTACTTAGCATCTAAAACAATAATACTAATTAATATATTCCTCCAATTCCCCAGGCTTTTTTGAAAACTCTGTTGGAACCAGTTTTGACAGGATATACGTATTTCCCAGTATACCAAGCACCTATATAATGCAATACCAGTATCCTTTCTACACCTATGCACTTATCTCGTTTTGCCGCTTGTACTTTTTAATTATTACTTTCAGTCCTTAACCTCGATTCAGGTCTAGCCTCAGCCTCCAGCACACTATGTACTGTTTGTTCTCCGCTATCTCTGGGAACTTTTTTCAAGACTATCGTCACCCACCATTTCTCATATGACGTACTATTTTTTCATTTGTCAATATAATATATGTGCCATGATAATATTATTTTCTTTTTATGGTTTTCTTTTTGAATAGGTTTATTCTCATATATTATTATTCTTTTGTTTTATTAGTATAAATGTTCTGATGAAGGTCCGGATGTGGACCGAAAACGTTCAACTTTTGTCTCTATGGATGCACATTGAATAAATAACTATCCACGCTAAAGTATTTTTGGAGTGCCAAGTTTCTCTATTGTCTGCACATTTGTAGCTGTTAGACAGCCTGAACACATGGGGGATTGTGCAGCAAACAGGAAATCCCCACAAGTGTTGAGGCTGTGTAACAGCCACAGGGACTTGGAGCATAATATATATGAGCACGCCCTGATGCTTGGATAACACCCGAGCGTACTTGGATAAGATGTTATCTGAACACGTTCGCTCATCACTAGTCATCATTATCAGATTGGTGGGTGTCAGACACTGGCACTCCTACTAGATCAGCTGCCATCTTCGCCAGTGATATAAACAGTGAACAGAGCGTCCGCTGTACAAGTGCTGGGCAGATCAGCAGCTCTTTTTGCATGAGAATAAAAGGTGATCTGCAGGACCCGGCAGCAGCCACTACAGTCTACAGAGCTGTGCTTTTCAGCCCTGCTCGATGCTTATATCCAGCCATCACCAGAAGCAATAACAGCTGCTCCAGATGGGGCGCAAGGTGGTGGACGCCACCAATCTGATACAGATGACCTATTATAAAGATAGGACATCAATAGAAAAGTAATGGACATCCCATTAACCTTAAAAGGATTATCCAGTGCCTATCAGTTCAGCATCAGGAGCTGCTGACATTTTGTGCAGTTATAACACATGCTGTATATACATCCTAATAACTGAAAAAAAGTGTGCCTGATACCGCCTGCATGTGAAGTGTCCTACTATATAATACTGCTAAGAAAAATAACGTTTAAGACATTGCTTGGATACAGGTTAATTTATACAAACTATAAGATTGTAAGCAAATTGAGGAAATCATATGTAACAATGTTACACCTGCTTACATAGGTCGTAATAGCGAGATATCAAATATATATATATATATATATATATATATATATATATATATATATATATATATATATATATATATATATATATTTGATATCTCGCTATTACGACCTATATATATATATATATACACATACACACACACACACTCACTGGCCACTTTATTAGGTACACCTGTCCAACTTCTTGTTAACACTTAATTTCTAATCAGCCAATCACATGGCGGCAACTCAGTGCATTTAGGCATGTAGACATGGTCAAGACAATCTCCTGCAGTTCAAACCGAGCATCAGTATGGGGAAGAAAGGTGATTTGAGTGCCTTTGAACGTGGCATGGTTGTTGGTGCCAGAAGGGCTGGTCTGAGTATTTCAGAAACTGCTGATCTACTGGGATTTTCACGCACAACCATCTCTAGGGTTTACAGAGAATGGTCCGAAAAAGAAAAAAAATCCAGTGAGCGGCAGTTCTGTGGGCGGAAATGCCTTGTTGATGCCAGAGGTCAGAGGAGAATGGGCAGACTGGTTCGAGCTGATAGAAAGGCAACAGTGACTCAAATCGCCACCCGTTACAACCAAGGTAGGCCTAAGAGCATCTCTGAACGCAGAAGACCACACCGGGTACCACTCCTTTCAGCTAAGAACAGGAAACTGAGGCTACAATTTGTACAAGCTCATCGAAATTGGACAGTAGAAGATTGGAAAAACGTTGCTTGGTCTGATGAGTATCGATTTCTGCTGCGACATTCGGATGGTAGGGTCAGATTTTGGCGTAAACAACATGAAAGCATGGATCCATCCTGCCTTGTATAGAGCATCTTTGGGATGTGCAGCCGACAAATCTGCGGCAACTGTGTGATGCCATCATGTCAATATGGACCAAAATCTCTGAGGAATTCTTCCAGCACCTTGTTGAATCTATGCCACGAAGAATTGAGGCAGTTCTGAAGGCAAAAGGGGGTCCAACCCGTTACTAGCATGGTGTACCTAATAAAGTGGCCGGTGAGTGTGTGTGTGTATATATGTGTATATATATATATATATATATATATATATATATATATATATATATATATATATATATATATATATATATATATATATATATATATATATAGAGAGGATAGATATAAGGAAAAATGTAAATTTTTATATTTCCACATTTTAAACACCAGGAGGTAAATTGCCCACATTTCACATGAAGATCAAATGTAATTCTCTCTCGCATTACGACTGCTGTAAAAGTGGGCGGGATCTGCTAGCCTGTGTCTGATGTTACTCCTCCCCTCAACTTATGGGTGTTTGCAAAAAGAGAGGGGAGGCTAAAGGCCCAGGTGGTGGTATTGGTGATTGCAGTGTGACACTGACATGTACACAGCGTCCCAGAGGACTGCCAGCAGGGCGGATTCTACCGTACCTGGTAATTGAGGTGTAAATTATAATGGCGCCCCTCCCTGAAGTGCAATATAAACATGCAGTGAATAAACGCAATTCCTCTATTGGTTTTTTGTGATTCACTTTGTGGTAAAAATGACCTGATAACATTATTCTCCAGGTCGGTACGATTATGGCTATACCAAACTAGTATACTTTTTTCTATCATTATAGCATTAAAAAAAATTCTAAAGTTTGCATATAAAAAAAGGTTTGTGGTACAATATTTAGAGACTAGTGATGAGCGAGAGTACTCGTTGCTCTTGGGTGGTCTCTGAGTATTTGTAACTTCTTGGAGATTTACTTTTCATCGCCGCAGCGTAATGATTTAGAGATACTAGCCTGCTTAATTACATGTGGGGATTCCCTAGCAACCAGGCAACCCCCACATATACTCAGCCTGTCTAGTAGCTGTAAATCATTCAGCTGCGGCGATGAAAACTAAATCTGTGAGCACTAAAATACCCGGAGGTCACCTGAGCAACGAGTATATTCACTCATCACTATTAGAGACCAGTATTGATTTTATTTTTCTGTTGTTTGAGATACGAGAATAGCTTTTTGTGTGGAGAGCATACATGTTTATTGATACCAATTTGTGATGCATACAAATGTTTTGATCGCTTTTTATTGCATTTTTTTTTGTTTAGGGAGGTGTGGCGACCGACAAAAAAGGCAATTCTGACAGCTTGATTATTTTCAGCTTACGGCATTTCCAGTAGATTTTAATTAATTTTATGTTTTGATTAAGTGGACTTTTATGGATGTGGCAATATTAATCATGTTTAGGCTGGGGTCACACTGCGTTATGGCAGTCCGTTAGATGGACTGCGTTACACCACGGAATAACACGGTGTAACGCAGTCCGTTAACGCTGCCATTAACCCGTATTGCCCATAATCGGCATGCACTAGCGATGTGCCGTCCTTCAGTGACGGAGCCCCGGACGCGGGCTGCAGCGTCTGAGGCTCCGTCACCGCTAGCGCAGATGAATCATCTGCGCTAGCGGTATAGCATGACATGATGGCGCGTATGCTATGGCGTTAACGCAGCCCGTCAATGCTATGCGTTGAGCGGGCAGCTTTATTGCAGTATGAACCTGGCCTTACTTTATATATATAGAAAAAAAAAATTAAAGTGTTGTGTGGTGATCAGAACCGGCACTAGAGTGAAAGGCACAATCTACAAGCCCCCTTAAATACTTCCTTCTGCCACTGTTAGAATATGTTCACACGGTCGATATCTCCACATATGTGAAAAACTGAAATTATTCTCACCAGAGCAAAAACAGCTTTTCTTGTATGTGGGAAGAAGAAAAAAACGTCCTCCACCTCGTCCTGTCTGTGAAAATTCAAGTGCGGTCTGATTTTTTTTCATGGACCCATAGACTTGCCAGACCAAAATGGGACATTTCTCAGATTATATTTATGCGGACCACTCAGTCAGAGGAAGAAAAATAACTGTGCACAGTCCCAAAGAAAATCTTGAGTGAAAACCCCAGACTGCACTCGTACAGGAAAGTCTGTAGTGTGCACAAGCCGTTAGTGAATTCTGCTCCTGGGAAGGCTGGGTCATCAGGAAAGTTGTTCCTCGGAAAGTTTACTACCCAGCGTTCCCAGAAAAAGCTACAACTGGCAGCAGCTGAGGATCCTAATGCCATACTAAGGCATTAGAGAGGTTAGGGGCGAAATGATGGGGAGGGAAGTTTGCATTCCCCCCTCCTCAACACCTGCCCAGGTCACCATTCGCCGATCCTTACAGTGATCAGGGTGGAGCAGGTATATCATTGCAGGCCAATTACTGTGATCAGAGTGCTGCAGCCGACAAAGGTTTCACTGCTCCGATCTGATCACAGTGAGCAGCGGGAAATTGTAGCCCAGTGCACGGCCCTGAGCTATAATAAGATGTCGCTGAGCTCCACCTACACGGGGTTTGCACTGGTCACAGCAGAGACTGATGCAAGCATAAGAGATACGGGTGATCGCCGACCAAAGCCTCCTATGGACTAATTTCTAGTCACCCATAACTTACTTCTGTGCTCCCTGAGATGACCGCTTTGTCCACGTTGACCAAACCCTGGTCTTCAGAGTGGTGCACGCCTGGTGACCATTCTGCACAGCGCTGATGAGCCCAGCAATGACCTGGGGGAGAAAGGATTGCTTAGCACGTGCTGTAATGTGAATGATCCACAAGAGGAAACATAAAACTAAATGATCTTACCTGTAGGCTCAAACAAGAACTGGACGTGGATGTCATCAGGAAGGCCAACTTGAGACAGTTCATCCCAGAATTTGCTGCCCTGCTCCTCAGATGCCGTTTGGGTGCTTACACTTGTATAGGTGACATTGTGTAGTGGGGATTTTACTCTGTAGGAAAGAAGAGATAGAAGTAATAATGCCGCATGGCTCCGTACTATAGGAAGACAGGAGAAAGAGCAGCACAGCCTGACGAGAACAGGAAAATACTCCAAATGCCTGAAAATAATGTAATATATTATATACCGTATATTAAAAATAAATATATTCATCTAGTGTTATTCACACATGGATTTTCAAGAGAACTGAATTATACCAAGCCTTAAATGTTAAAATGTTTGTGTTGTTATCAGGGGTCAGGACATGTATAACTACTGCAGGTGGTTTCATTTATACCTATGTAACCGCATATGGCAGATGAATATAAAAAACAAACAAAAAAAACCCCACATATCTAAGTCCATATCCAGAATAGAAAGAAAACATCAAACCGGCACAAGGACGACTCGGAGAATTCTGAAAGAGCACATACACTTCCAATAGTCATGAGCCTTTAAAATGGAGAAAAGGGAGAGGAGGAGAATGCAGTTGCAGACTTGATTTGTGAAAAAGGATGGCGCTCAAGCTTTAGGTATGTTCACATTATGTATTTTGTTGGTGGTAAATCCAAAGTGTATGCCTTGAAAGTCATAGATATCCCAGGCTGTCCCTCGGATCTGCACTTTGTAGTGCTGCGAGTCTGCAAGAGGATTGTCCCCCAATCAATAGGGCTAATTCAAATGTGACTATCTCCTGGTTTCTGGACAAAAACCACTTACAGAAATGACTCGTCACTCATTAAAGCCATGCTCAAACCAGCAGCCATAGGAATAGCAACCCAGATTTCCCATTTGAAACACTAGGAGGTGGTTTGTGGGCACTGAAATCAATGTGTAAAACGCTCTGTGTAAGCGTACTATTAGTGTGCCGAGCACAGCACTGACATCAAACCAGGAAAAATCTATCCATCAGCAGGCATGCAGAGAGAAGATGGATTTTAAGGCCTATGACGGACTAAGAACGCACAACAATCCTTATTTAGCATCTTTAACATTTTTTTCAGAAAATAAATTCCACCTTGAACGTAGAAATCCCCATCTGCAAATAGCAAGTCTACATAGCCCATGTTACCAGAAAGAGAAGGGAGACCCTGAGTGAGAAGCAGAGAGGGCACTGTTGCCTTCTAGCAGTGTTTCATCGCTCCCCAGTGCTGCTCAGAGTGCACAGCTACACTGCTCAGTACTGATGTTTTATGTCCGCCATGCTGCTGAACATGTGCTAGACACAGGAATACCTAATGTGTCAGCGTATAAGACACCATGGTAGGTAGCCAGCTTCCTCCCACCAGCTCAGAGGCATCTAAAAATTAGAAATAGCCCCTGCAGAGAGAACTGGAAAAAAACGCAGGATACAAGTCACATAATGATCAGAAATAGTGTTATTGTTCTTGTGCATTATGCAAGGCATGCAAGTTGTTTGTGGAGGTCTTCGGAAGATCTCACTATGTAAGGAAGTTAATCACTCCCTCATCAGTACAATTACAGGATCCAAGGACCGACTAGTCTGGAGGAATCAAATGCCCATCCAGCCTAATACTCTTTGCATATGCTAAGCCTGACTTAAAACTAAGAAAGAAAAATGCTTCTGGGTCACATGAAGGACTGTTTTAATATAGGAAACTAGGTTTTATTTAAAGATATGGCGGTGGTTTATTAGGTGTAAATCTTTGACAAAAGACTTTAATATTCAGAAACTCCAGAGATAGAAGAGGCATCAGCAAAGACAGGGCATGCAATGACAAAATAATCCAACTTAAGACACTGCTGTTCTGGCAGAGGCTGCATGACTGGCGTCCTATGCTAGCTCCATCTGAGCACATGTTTAATACTACTCTGGTCCCCCTCCATGAGTTGGTAGGTTTTTAGGGGCTGTCTGCATCAGTATTTCGCACCTGTGCTGCCCTCGCCTTTATCATGGGGGTCCTGCTGCTGGTTCCCACTAGGTGTATTGGCCATCTGGCCAGGCATTGGTAAGGCTGGATCTGTTTCCTGTGATGTTTTTTGAGAAGGCAATGACAAAAAAAATCCAACTGTGACATTGCTGTTCTGGCAGAGGCTGTTGAGTGATGCCATTATCTGGGTCCCTCCGATCACAGACTCTGCCGATGCTTAATAAAGGCCTCAGTACATGCTTATGGTCCTCATACACGGTGAATAGTCATCCAAACACAGCAATTTGGGCAGGAGATTGGACATGTGTATAGAGACCCCCAACAGAGCTCATCGGCAGTAACCTAAGATGCCGATATGCCTTAGATTAGGGCTGCACACTTTTTTCTGGTCCTAAAGCCAAACAATTAGATTAATCCAAACGCCACAATAATATATAAACACATATCATAAGTATACACCATAATTGTATGATTTTTCTTTTAGGTTTCAATTCGAGGACCCCAATCTACCAGGAATAAGGGGGAGTGCGAACATGAAGGAGGTAAGGAGGCGCCACACACATGCAATACCATCTTCATTGTATCTTTTGGAAACAGCCAGGCATTTCACATCCCGTATGATTACAAAAGATGGAGCAACATTTATGCACTTGGGGTCCATTTATATAGATTAACTGGTGGTGAGATGTGACCGACGATTTGTAAACCTTTATGGTTGTTTAATCACATTTTTACAGACCAAAGTCAACGATGCACTAAAGTATCTAAATGAGATGGCTTCATGCACACCGGCTGTCATGGCTCCCGGCAGCGAGTCCTTTCTACAGATGATACCACTAAGAACGAAGATCTTTTGCGCTATAGAAAAGATCATTTCAACCAAATACAAGTGTTTCTCTCTTTCATCAGGTTATGGACAGCCTGTTTACCCGGAAAGATACCATGAAACGAGCGGTTTTAAAAATTGCTTGTTCACGAGTATCGTTCAGTGTAAATGCAGCTTTACTCTTTGGACTACTGAACAGAGAAGTCCCAACGATGTCTGGAGGTCACACAGGAGGGCATCCAGTGCGGCATGTGACCCCATCGGTGACAGGTTGTGTCCCTCCACCTTAGATAAGTGGCAGCTGAAAAGAGGTCTTTGCCAACCCTTCCATGCACATGGCCGCTCGGCTCGCTGGCAGACACCTCTGATGGCAGCTCATCTCATAACATACAAGGTGTATGTGAAGAGCGGAAACATTGCGGACATTTGCTACGAGAAGGTGACCAGGATGGGGATAATTGCTACATTAAGGTGACTAGTATGGGGACATTGCTACAACAAGGTGACCAGTATGGGTATATTAGCTACAACAAGGTGACCAGTATGGGTATATTAGCTACAACAAGGTGACCAGTATGGGTATATTTGCTACAACAAGGTGACCAGTATGGGTATATTTGCTACAACAAGGTGACCAGTATGGGTATATTTGCTACAACAAGGTGACCAGTATGGGTATATTTGCTACAACAATACAACGAATGACATAAAAAAAATTTATATATTGCCTAAAATGATCAAAAAGTTGTATGGAAAAAAATGCTATCACTGAAAAAGTCATCTCACCCTGGAAAGAATGCTTCCAGCCAATTTCTAATTTTTTTTCTATGTACGGCCCATATACCCAGCAGAGTTTCAGACCCCTGGATTATACAAACTTTTCTCTGAGTATTATGGGGAGGGACTTGTATCCATCTCTTCCATAAAACACATGCACGCTCAGCTCCAAGCCTCACACTTAACCCCTTCCCGACCTTTGACGCCACGCAGGCGTCATGAAAGTCGGTGCCAATCCGACCTGTGACGCCTATGTGGCGTCATGGAATGATCGCGTCCCTGCAGATCGGGTGAAAGGGTTAACTCCAATTTCACCCGATCTGCAGGGACAGGGGGAGTGGTACTTCAGCCCAGGGGGGGTGGCTTCACCCCCCCGTGGCTACGATCACTCTGATTGGCTGTTGAAAGTGAAACAGCCAATCAGAGCGATTTGTAATATTTCACTATGAAAACTGGTGAAATATTACAATCCAGCCATGGCCGATGCTGCAATATCATCGGCCATAGCTGGAAAACCCAATCTGTCCCCCCCCACACCCACCGATCTCCTCCCCAGTCCTCCGTTATGTGGTCCGCCCCCTAGGTCGTCCTGCCCGCTCCCCCGTCGTCCTGCCCGCTCCCCCCGTGCTCCGATGCCACCCCCCCGTGCTCAGATCCCCCCCCGTGCTCAGATCACCCCCCCCTCATACTTACCGAGCCTCCGGGCGTCCGTCCATCTTCTCCATGGGCGCCGCCATCTTCCAAAATGGCCGGCAGATTCGTCCCAGGTATATTTTGATCACTGCGATATAACCAATAATCACAGTGATCAAAATAAAAAAAAATAGTAAATGACCCCCCCCCCCCCCTTTATCACCCCCATAGGTAGGGACAATAATAAAAAAAAGAAAATATTTTTTTTTCTTTTTCCACTAGGGTTAGGGTTAGGGCATGTGCACACAGTGGGGATTTGGCTGCGGATCCGCAGCGGATTGGTCGCGGATCCGCAGCGGATTGGCCGCGGATCCGCAACGGATTGGCCGCGGATCCGCAACGGATTGGCCGCGGATCCGCAACGGATTGGCCGCGGATCCGCAACGGATTGGCCTCTGCGAATTCGTAGCAGTTTTCCATCAGGTTTACAGTACCAGGTACACCTATGGAATACCAAATCCGCCGTGCCCATGGTGAGGAAAATACCATGCGGAAACGGTGTGTTGTATTTTCCGCAGCATGTCAATTGTGCGGATTCTGCAGCGTTTTACACCTGTTGCTCAATAAGAATCCACAGGTGAAATCCGCACAAAAAAACACTGGAAATCCGCTGTAAATCCGCAGGTAAAACGCAGTGCCTTTTACCTGCGGATTTTTCAAAAATGGTGCGGAAAAATCTCACACGAATCCGCAACGTGGGCACATAGCCTTAGGGTTAGGGTTGGAATTAGAGTTAGGGTTGGAATTAGGGCTAGGGTTGGAAATAGGGTTAAGATTAGGCTTGTGGTTAGGGTTACGGATAGTGTTAGGGGTGTGTTGGGGTTACAGTTGTGGTTAGGGTTGGGATTAGGGTTAGGGTTGGGATTAGGATTAGGGTTAAGGTTGGGAATAGGGTTACGGGTGTGTTGGGGTTAGGGTTGTGGTTAGGGGTGTGTTGGGGTTAGGGTTGTGATTAGGGTTATGGCTACAGTTGGGATTAGGGTTAGGGGTGTGTTGAGGTTAGTGTTGAAGTTAGAATTGAGGGGTTTCCACTGTTTAGGCACATCAGGGGTCTCCAAACGCAACATGGCGCCACCATTGATTCCAGCCAATCTTGCGTTCAAAAAGTCAAATTGTGCTCCCTCCCTTCCAAGCCCCGACGTGCGCCCAAACAGTGGTTTACCCCCACATATGGGGTACCAGCGTACTCAGGACAAACTGGGCAACAACTATTGGGGTCCAATTTCTCCTGTTACCCTTGTGAAAATAAAAAATTGCTTGCTAAAACATCTTTTTTGAGGAAAAAAAAATGATTTTTTATTTTCACGGCTCTGCGTTGTAAACTTCTGTGAGACACTTGGGGGTTGAACGTGCTCACCACACATCTAGATAAGTTCCTTGGGGGGTCTAGTTTCCAAAATGGGGTCACTTGTGTGGGGTTTCTACTCTATAGGCACATCAGGGGCTCTGCAAACGTAACATGATGCCCGCAGACCATTCCATCAAAGTCTGCATTCTAAATCGTCACTACTTCCCTTCCGAGCCCCGGCATGTGCCCAAACAGTGGTTTACCCCCACATATGGGGTATCAGCGTACTCAGGAGAAACTGGACAACAACTTTTGGGGTCCAATTTCTCCTGTTACCCTTGGGAAAATAAAAAATTGTGGGCTAAAAAATCATTTTTGAGAAAAGAAAAATTATTTTTTATTTTCATGGCTCTGCGTTATAAACTTCTGTGAAGCACTTGGGGGTTCAAAGTGCTCACCACACATCTAGATCAGTTCCTTGGGAGGTCTAGCTTCCAAAATGGGGTCACTTGTGGGGGAGCTTCAATGTTTAGGCACACAGGGGCTCTCCAAACGCGACATGGTGTCCGCTAATGATTGAAGCTAATTTTCCATTCAAAAAGTCAAATGGCGTGCCTTCCCTTCCGAGCCCTGCCGTGCGCCCAAACAGTGGTTTACACCCCCACATATTGGGTATCATCGTACTCAGGACAAACTAGACAACAACGTTTGGGGTCCAATTTCTCCTATTACCCTTGGGAAAATAAAAAATTCCGGGCTAAAAATCATTTTTGAGGAAAGAAAAATAATTTTTTATTTTCATGGCTCTGCGTTATAAACTTCTGTGAAGCACCTGGGGGTTTTAAGTGCTCACTATGCATCTAGATAAGTTCCTTGGGGGGGTCTAGTTTCCAAAATGGGGTCACTTGTAGGGGAGCTCCAATGTTTAGGCACACAGGGGCTCTCCAAACGCGACATGGTGTCCGCTAACGATTGGAGCTAATTTTCCATTCAAAAAGTCAAATGGCGCTCCTTCCCTTCCGAGCCTTACCATGTGCCCAAACAGTGGTTTACCCCCACATATGAGGTATCGGCGTACTCAGGAGAAATTGCCCAACAAATTTTAGGATCCATTTTATCCTGTTGCCCATGTGAAAATGAAAAAATTGAGGCTAAAATAATTTTTTTGCGAAAAAAAAAGTACTTTTTCATTTTTACGGATTAATTTGTGAAGCACCTGGGGGTTTAAAGTGCTCACTATGCTTCTAGATAAGTTCCTTGGGGGGTCTAGATTCCAAAATGGGGTCACTTGTGGGGGAGCTCCAATGTTTAGGCACACGGGGGCTCTCCAAACGCGACATGGTGTCCGCTAAAGATTGGAGCCAATTTTTCATTCAAAAAGTCAAATGGCGCTCCTTCCCTTCCGAGCCCTGCTGTGCGCCCAAACAGTGGTTTACCCCCACATATGAGGTATCAGCGTACTCAGGACAAATTGGACATCAAAGTTCGTGGTCCAGTTTCTCCTTTTACCCTTGGGAAAATAAAAAAATTGTTGCTAAAAGATCATTTTTGTGACTAAAAAGTTAAATGTTCATTTTTTACTTCCATGTTGCTTCTGCTGCTGTGAAACACCTGAAGGGTTAATAAACTTCTTGAATGTGGTTTTGAGCACCTTGAGGGGTGCAGTTTTTAGAATGGTGTCACTTTTGGGTATTTTCAGCCATATAGAACCCTCAAACTGACTTCAAATGTGAGGTGGTCCCTAAAAAAAATGGTTTTGTAAATTTTGTTGTAAAAATGAGAAATCACTGGTCCAATTTTAACCCTTATAACTTCCTAGCAAAAAAAAAAATTTGTTTCCAAAATTGTGCTGATGTAAAGTAGACATGTGGGAAATGTTATTTATTAACTATTTTGTGTCACATAACTCTCTGGTTTAACAGAATAAAAATTCAAAATGTCAAAATTGCGAAATTTTCAAAATTTTTGCCAAATTTCCGTTTTTTTTTCACAAATAAACTCAGAAATTATCGACCTAAATTTACCACTAACATGAAGCCCAATATGTCACGAAAAAACAGTCTCAGAACCGCTAGGATCCGTTGAAGCGTTCCTGAGTTATTACCTCATAAAGGGACACTGGTCAGAATTGCAAAAAAAATGGCCAGGTCATTAAGGTCAAAATAGGCTGGGTCATGAAGGGGTTAATAAATAAACTTCATTTCATTAAATTGGGCACTAGTTTCGAACTAAGCATCCCAAAAGCTGGAATAAAAAGGTCATCCAGCATTGCTATATTTCTTGTTGTGGCATACGATAGTTATTTTTTACCAACTACTCAGGGAGATAAGACAGCCCCCCGTCCCCACCATTTCCAACATATTTTAAATGCAGAAAAACATTACAATTTCCAAATTGGTTAGTTAGCAACAGATGTGGTATGCATTGGATCACGCACACAATTTGGGCAGGAATGTCATTTCCCTTGCGACAATGAATTCCCTGATACTTTACAGGGCACGCATGATAATTGCCAGCTAATTGCCGTGGCTTCTGGGGAGAACAATACTAGACGAGGATACAAAGGATAAAAAAAAAAAAAATATTGACACCAGCAGCTTTTCCTGACGAGCAAAATATGCAAGATTTGGGATGTTTTCATTGTTCGTTGGCGATTAAACAATATTAAATCATAGTAAAAGCAAAAATAAAAAAAGCGTCAAAGAACGAATAGAAAAAGCTGCTGAATCTAAATCCATGACTGTCCCAATATGTCTTGGCAGCAAAAGGGTAAAGCCTAAACAAAAATAGGTGCTCCGCATAAGCCTGCGGAGACGCGATCCTCTAATTGTTGTCTTCTACTTCCCTTCTGATCACGACCCTGGCGTGATGCCAGCCAATCAGATGTGTGCCGCACAACAGAGGCTCAGTGCTGGGTCTTGGCCACTGTCCACGGCGGAGCTCGGAGAGATTACATCAGCAGCACACGGGGACACTACACTTGTTCCAAGATAAATCAATTTGGCTCTTTTCAGAGAGGCTACAGGAAGCTCTTGGGATGAGAGGCAGCCGCAGAAAGCGCTCAGTCCAAAAACGTGTCGGGGCCTCCGAGCTCACATTTAGGCCGAAACCATGGTGAGCAGCGCATGCAAATCCAACAGCTAACCTAGAGACGGATTTTATCATTACTTTTAGTACTCACTGTATGTTCGGGTCCTCTGCCAACACCTGCCCCTGCCAGGGCCATAATACACAGAGTGGGCTCTATACGGCTAGCGAGAGCAGGGTAATTATACGGGGGCTTTATAACGATAGCAGGAAACTGCCAGTGGTCACTTACAACAGAAACAAATCTGTCCTGATCGCGTCTCGGACACAAATCCACGGGGATCAGCAACATGTGACCGTGGTTGTAGAAACCCCATGTACAATGCATTGAAGGGGATTTTAAAGTGGACAATCTGCATCAAAATCCACACGATTATTTTAGGCCTGTGTTCAGGGATTTTTTTTTATCCTTTTTAAGCAAATTAAAAACTTTTTTTTACAGTACAAGAAAAAACAGATTTCTGAAAAATCGTGCACAAGCTTGTTTTTTTCCTGAATTAGAGAACTGCAGCGTTTTTTTAAAACTACGGTATGTAAATTCTTTCAGCTTTTTTTACCCATAGAAATCAATGTGGAAGGGGAAAAAAAAAGCTGCAAAACAAAATGCAACAAATGTTTGTTTTGCAGCATTTTTATGGGGTTTTGGTGACTAAAATCAAGTCAAGTGTGTACAGTACACAAATCCCACATGTAATCCTGACCCAATAAAGCGATTAAAAAAGAAA
The DNA here is from genome assembly GCF_051348905.1 of Ranitomeya variabilis. Taxonomy (NCBI): domain Eukaryota; kingdom Metazoa; phylum Chordata; class Amphibia; order Anura; family Dendrobatidae; genus Ranitomeya; species Ranitomeya variabilis. Next base: position 73,104,841 of record NC_135237.1, on the reverse strand, counting down.
AAAAAAACACGACAAACTGTGAAAGCGCAGCAAAACGGGCATTTTGAACGCGTCTGCAGCCAGGAGTGAAAGTTTAGGTTGCGTGTGAACATTGTCTAAAAGATTTTACTCTGAAAAATGTGTGTATACAGCGCAAAAAACACCTATAAAAGTGTACACTACTGCGTTCAATGCAGTCCATGCTTCTGCACCTTTGTCCCGTGCTTTCCAAGACCACACTGCAATAAGTGTCAAGTCACTACTAGAAGCAGTTTACTGATTCCAGGTGCATCCGTTTACGGCTATGTTCACACAGCTTTTTAGACAGTTTTTCACAGATTCCATGCCACCTAATTCAACATAAAAAAAAGCTTCAAATCTGTAAGCAACAATCTTTCAATTGATTTGCATGAGAAAAAGTGCACCTCTAAATTTATCTATTTATTTTATTTTTAAGTTTAAAAAAAAAAAAAAAAGTGTCCTGTCAGTTGTTTTGCACAGCTTATGCATGCAAATCGCTTTTTGTTTGCTTTAGTTTTTATTGCTTTTTTTAATGCATTTTTTCCTGTAAAGACTGTACAGGGGAAACCATCCAATAATACACCCTATATTATAGATTTAAAAGAACAAAACATTCTGAAATAGAAATTGCATCAAAAAACATGTTTTCTTACAACAGTTTTGTATAATCCAAAAATGTTTTACGTATTTTTAATAGTCAAGACCTAGAACATGCTAGTACTGACTAAAGTAGGATTAGGTTATATCAGAGGTCCCCAACCTTTCTGACTTTGAGATCCACATTGAGCTATGAACGAGGGTCACGAGACACCTCCAGCTCCCGCCCCACTCACAGTAGTGACACCCAGAGCCCCCTGTTACCAGTATGACAGCCAAAGCCTTCCTACAGTATGCCAAGCTCCAGGGTTTCCCATCTTACCCCCATTCAGATCTGCTCTGTGCAGGGCTACGCAAAATAACAACCATCTACAGATCTATTCTAATAGCGGTTTGCTACATATGGTGCCAATGCACCAAGCTAGAAGACAGCCGGCAGCCGCGAGCCGCACATCACGGGCCCACGAGCCACATGTGGGACAACACTGAAGAAATGACACACTGATACAATGTAAAGTAGTCAGTGTACAGCTTGTATATTTTGTGTGTCCTCTAAATAACTCAACACAGCCATTTATGTTTAAACCACTGGCAACCAAAGTGAGTACACGCCTAAGTGAAAATGGCCAAATTATGGCCAAAGTGTCAATATTTTGAGTGACCACCATTATTTTCAAGCACTGCCTTAATTCTCTTGGGCATGGAGATCACTAGAGGATGCTTGTCCAGTCCAGCACCTTTACCTTCAATTTCTTTAGCAAGGCAGTGGTCGCCTTGGAGGCATGTTTGGGGTCATTATCATTGGAATACTGCCCTGCGGCCCAGAAGGGAGGGGATCATGCTCTACTTCAGTATGTCACAGTACATGTTGGCATCCATGATTCCCTCAATGAACTGCAGCTCCCCAAAGCTGGCAGCACTCATGGAGCACCAAATAATGACAATCCCACCACCATGCTTGACTGTAGTCTTTGTCTTCCTCACCTGGTTGCAGCCACACACGCTTGACACCATCTTAACCGAATAAGTTTATCTTGGTCTCATCAGACCCCAGGACATGGCTCCAGTAATCCATGTCCTTAGTCTGCTTGGCTTCAGCAAACTGCGGGTTTTCTTGTGCATCATTTGCAGAAGAGACTTCCTTCTGGGATGTCAGCCATGCAGACCGATTTGATCCAGTGCGCGGCGCACGGTCTGAGCACTGACCATTCACACCTTGTAACATTAATGAGTCACATGACACTGGGGATGGAAAATGGCTAATTGGGCACAATTTGGCCATTTTCACTTAGGGGTGTACTCACTTTTATTGCCAGCAGTTTAAACATTAATGACTGTGTTGAGTTATTTAGAGGACACCAAACTTACACAGATATACAAGCTGTACACTGACTACTTTACATTATAGTAAAGTGTCAGATCTTCAGTGTTGTCCCATGGAAAGATTCAATATTTACAAAAAAGTGAGAGATGTACTCACTTGTGTGAGATATTGTATACAGTATCTATCAGATCTTGGTGACTAGACCCCACCGCACAGCCTTATATAATCCTACATTTGTCAGGTAGTGAAGGGCCAGCCCTGCAGTGTAGTAACAGGCGGCAGGTAAAACAAACCACCGAACGGCACAGCCTCCCCCACCTATAATAACTAAATCTCATAGAAATCTCACTTTGTTCTTTTTCCCTTTTCATTCAGCTCAGACAAAAAGCGCCATTTACTTCATTTTCTGCTGTGAAAATGAGTGTTTACATAGGAAGGTACAATGCAACGAGTGTGTATATTACTGTGACGCCGGGCTGCGAAAAGCAGTATAGCGGAAGCAGAGACCCCACAGTAACCCCCTGCGTCTTACACACTGATCACCCCGCAATCTACTGCTGTCTCCACAACTCACAATACCATTGTCCACACAGGAAAGACAAAATGAGACATGAAAAACACAACCTACTCGCTAATGCTGAAGCCCACAGTCCAAACCAAAAAACAAACACAAAAAGACTGAACTCAAACAGCAACCTGCCACAGTCACAGGAGACAAACCGGAGAGAAAAGGGAGCCGCGGGTTCTCTGCATTAAACACATCACCACCCCTATAGTGAAGAGTCTGAAGAAACAGTCACATCTGAAAAACAAGTATTCACAATCTAGAAAATATGGCAGTCGGTTATTAATAATTGCAGGGCACTAAACATATGAAAGATAATACAACAATAACAAAGATATAACATAGGGCATAAAAAAAAGTTGTCGCAGGCTGAAGAGGAAGCTTTCAGGTTGTGTTTGAGGTTTCAAAGGTTGGAAAAAGGTGGGAAAAGCGGGACTGATTGTGGAAGTAAGTTACACAGGATTATTTAGTTATTTTACTATCAGCCTAAGAACTTACAGGCAGGTAGTCACTAACTACCTCCATGTTATGCCCAGCGCTGATCTCTGCCAGCAGTTCAGTGGCTTCTGCTGACGTCACATCGACAGAGAAGCCACATCTGCTCCTCTTCTTCTCTGCTTCTTAACCGTGGGGAGCCAGCTGTCAATCAGCATGACATCAGCAGTTAAGCCCTGTCGACAGAGCAGCCCAGAAGAGCTGCTCTGTTGATGGGGCGTGACTGCGGATGACACGCTGACTGACAGCCAGCTCCTGATAGAAGAGCTGCTCTGTTGATGGGGCGTGACTGCGGATGACACGCTGACTGACAGCCAGCTCCTGATAGAAGAGCTGCTCTGTTGATGGGGCGTGACTGCAGATGACACGCTGACTGACAGCCAGCTCCTGATTGAAGAGCTGCTCTGTTGATGGGGCGTGACTGCGGATGACACGCTGACTGACAGCCAGTTCCTGATAGAAGAGCTGGTCTGTTGATGGGGCGTGACTGCGGATGACACGCTGACTGACAGCCAGCTCCTGATAGAAGAGCTGCCCTGTTCACGGGGCGTGACTGCGGATGACATGCTGATTGACAGCCAGCTCCTGATAGAAGAGCTGCCCTGTTCAAGGGGCGTGACTGCGGATGACATGCTGATTGACAGCCAGCTCCTGATAGAAGAGCTGCTGTTGATGGTGCGTGACTGCGGATGACATGCTGAATGACAGCCAGCTCCTGATAGAAGAGCTGCCCTGTTCACGGGGCGTGACTGCGGATGACATGCTGATTGACAGCCAGCTCCTGATAGAAGAGCTGCTGTTGATGGGGCGTGACTGCGGATGACACGCTGACTGACAGCCAGTTCCTGATAGAAGAGCTGCCCTGTTCATGGGGCGCGACTGCGGATGACATGCTGATTGACAGCCAGCTCCTGATAGAAGAGCTGCTGTTGATGGGGCGTGACTGCGGATGACACGCTGACTGACAGCCAGTTCCTGATAGAAGAGCTGCCCTGTTCATGGGGCGTGACTGCGGATGACATGCTGATTGACAGCCAGCTCCTGATAGAAGAGCTGCTCTGTTGACAGATGAATAGTTGCAGTTGAGACCGCTTTGAGTTGGCATTGGGTAGATCAGGCAGGTAATAAGCAACTGTCAGCCTGTGTTTTTTTTTTTTTTTTTTTTCAATACACTATGGGCCTAAAAACTAAGTCCTGCATAACACTATGGGCCTAAAAACTAAGTCCTGCATAACACTATGGGCCTAAAAACTAAGTCCTGCATAACACCTTTAAAGTTTCCCACAATGAGCTTTTGACGCCATGTACTTTCACGGCGCAAGGAAGAAAAAAAAAAAAAAAAAAAAAAAAGGGGGGCCTTACAGTTCCAGCAAATAGAATTTGATTTATAGAAATCTCATCACCATGGTGCTTTTTTTTTTTTTATTACACTTTATTAAACTGTCCTGTGCTACATGTTTGAAATCTGCAGCATTTCTCTTCCAGGTGCGCAGAGTTTTGTGTGCAGATTTTCACGTTTATAGGCCTCGTTCAAAATAGGTCTTCAGTCTTGCTATTAAATACAAGAATGGTTCTGCCACAACTTGTGCAATCTGTTCACAAAAAAAAGCCCCACCATAGCTCTATGCCAATGAAACTACAGGGCCTACAGCGTCCATCTATACAGCCTCTACTGACCAGTAGAGGCCCATGTATTTATAGCATTGCATTGACTACCTCAGACAGAGGTTTGTGCCAAGCACTAAAGAGAATAAAGGGCTTTCCAGAAATAAACTCATCACCTATGCACATGACAGGTAATAAGTGTTTGCTGGATGGGGGTAAGCTGTTAGGTGCTGCACCAATTGTGAGAAAGGGGCTCTTCCCTGATTTTCCTCTGTAAATGCATAGAAACCATGCATGCAGCCAGACACCGCAAGCGCAAGTGATAATCGCACGTCCACCATCACTCCATCCGTATAGAGAAATCGGGGACCCCATTCACACAAACACTGGGAACTCCGGAACCCCCACTAACCACATTCCGTGGGAATTGGATGCGATTATAGGAAAATCCCTTTAAGTAATGATCACTGATAAAACAGACTATAAAACACGCAGTTTCTAATGTAAAATATGTTGGGATACGCCATTATCCAACGTCTGATATCAAGTGAGTGGAAGACCTATGTTTTAGCCTCTATTATCTGCTCCATAATATTTATCCCCTTTATCATAATTCTGTCATTTCGGCTTTTATTAAAACAGAATACCAATTGACACTGACATACAATGGTACATTTTACTCTAAGTGCTCTCAGAAATCCATTAGTGATCCACAATGCATCCAGATCTTTTCTCCAAACCTATCAATGACCTGAGGCGGCCACACAATCTCATGTAAGCAATTAATTTATCCGAATCATAAAATACGAAAATACAGAAGCAGAGAGGATGACGGAAAGGACAGCAAAACTTTGTTCCGTGGTTAAACTCAGTTGGAGATCCTAATTTTTATTCAGAACAGTCCTTTTAATAATCCTTTCACCTATTTTATCTATCTGAGTGGGAGTATCTTAGCACGAACATTAGAATTGTAATTTATATTTAACTCCTGACTGTCGTTAGTGGCGTGCAGTTTTTGTTTGCAGCAGATACCCTTCTCTCCTTTTATACTAGCACCCCCTTTCATTAATTCAGTATTAACATACTTGCCTATTGCTATGATCCCCAGGATCCAGCACAGTTCAGCTCCTCTTCTCAGTGACGTCACCACTCTGCGGACTCACCAGGGTAGAGCACCGTTCAGCTCTTCTTCTCAGTGACATCACCACTCTGCACACTCTCCAGGGTAGAGCACCGTTCAGTTCCTCTTCTCAGTGACGTCACCACTCTGGGGACTCTCCAGGGTAGAGCACCGTTCAGCTCCTCTTCTCAGTGACGTCACCACTCTGCAGACTCTCCAGGACAGAGCACCGTTCACCTCCTCTTCTCAGTGACGTCACCACACTGCGGACTCTCCAGGGTCCAGCACCGTTCACCTCTTCTCAGCGACATTACCTCTCCGCACTCTCCAGGGTAGAGCACCGTTCAGCTCCTCTTCTCAGGGACGTCACCGCTCTGCAGACTCTCCAGGGTAGAGCACCATTCAGCTCCTCTTCTCAGTGACGTCACCGCTCTGCGGACTCTCCAGGGTCCAGCACAGTTCAGCTCTTCTTCTCAGAGACGTCACCCCTCTGCAGACTCTCCAGAATCCAGTGCCGCTCAGCTCCTCTGCTCAGTGATGTTACCACTCTCTGCAGACGCTCCAGGATCCAGCTCCGTTCAGCTCTTCTTAGTGATGTCACCGCTCTGCGGACTCTTTGGGTCACACTGCGCTCTGCATAAGCCGAAATCTCTTTTACAATGTAAGTCTATTGAGCGTCAGAACGAAGCCCTATAGGCTTACATTGTAAAAGACTTCTGGCTCACGCGAAGAGTGACCCGGAGTGTCTGAGAATAGGTGACTTTACTGAGAAAAGAAGCAGAATGGCACTGGATACCAGAGAGAGCAGCACTAGGAGAATATATCAATACACTCACACTACATACACATATACACAGATTTAGAGAAGAAAAAAAAGTTAATGAGAGCACTTCTTTTAAAGTCTGGAAAGAAGACAGTTACTTGCAAAGCCAGATACCAACAGTCCTATATCAAACGATGTAAATATTGTCTGGTCTTGGTCACCAACTATTGATATTTACCCTGTACTATTCTAGGATAGATCGTTTGTCTTAATGAATGAATGAATGAATGAATGAATGTATGTATTTTTTTTATTTATTGTTTATGTCCTACTTCACATACTTTCAAGCCAGAAGGCCTGACGCATTAGCTTTTAACGAGTATTCTAAAGTAAAAAAAAAAAAAATTAGAAAAGTCAAAAGTATATTCATGCAATTGGCGCCTGTGCTAAAATTTCCCAACTATTGGCATTTTGACGCTATTTTCATCCAGCCCTGACGAACTTGGCAGGATGGGCTACTTCAAGACAAGCGTCAGCGTTCCTTATGCTACAAATCTTACTCTAGCAAGGACTGGAGTAAGGGATATGTGGCGAGGCGCACACAGAGGTGCAGGTCACTTGTCAGACACTACCGATTCATAAAGGGGCGTATGCCTTCATGAATCAGGAGCGTCTGACTCCTGCACATCTCTTCATTAAGTCCGACGTGAGCAATGTAAGTCTTGATGAATCGGGGCCAATGAGTCGGAATGGTGGAGTAAACAGTAAAGGGTTTTACCAAAGATATATAGCAAGAGACAGAAGGTATCCAACAGATCTCTGTCCTAAATGCTCGATACTAGGGTTGAGCGAAACGGATCGGACAAATTCAAAAGTCGCCGACTTTTGGCTAAGTCGGGTTTCATGAAACCCGACCCAATCCCAGTGTGGGTTCGGCCATGCGGAACGCGATCTTGGCGCCAAAGTCGCGTTTCGCGCCATTTTTTCAGCCAATGAAGGAGCGTGGGCAGAGTGATGACATAGGGCTTAGGGGCGAGTGCGCAGTAGGGATTTAACAGGAGATTTTCTGTGCTGGGACGGAGGGAGAGAGGGAGAGAGGGAGAGAGAGAGAGGGAGAGAGAGGGAGAGAGGGAGGGAGGGAGAGAGGGCGAGAGAGGGAGAGAGAGAGGGAGAGAGAGAGGGAGAGAGAGGGAGAGAGAGAGAGAGGGAGAGAGAGGGAGAGAGAGAGAATATTTTTCCCCATTGACGTGCATTGGGTTTCGTGTTCCGGCCGATCCCCGACTTTTCGCAGTAATCGGCCGATTTCGCCCGACTCGACTTTTCAGATAGTCGGGTTTCGCGAAACACGACTCGACCCTAAAAAAGTCAAAGTCGCTCAACTCTACTCGATACACATGCATACCTGATTTGGCAGAGCGTGCAAGTATTCTCAGTATGAAAAGGAGTAAGCAGCAGGCATAACGCCTCTGATAACAGCTTTTTAACCTCATACACATTATACTGCTGACCGAACCTGTCGATATCGGCAGGTTCAACCAACAGTTGTCTATTGCGAATGGGGGTCCTTTGAACAAATGGGTAGGATAATTATTCCTCAACTGCAGCATCTGTCGGAGGAGATTCATGAGGCCCAGATACACATTAAATTGGTCTCCCCAAATTCAGAACATTCAACCAATAAACATCTAATGTGTCCAGCCAGAGCCCTAGTGAAAAGATGGTTAGTGAGACACATACAGAGAACAAAGTCCGTACCATCTTTAGACCAGCGTGCTTTAAATCTTGCGGACATCACCGGTAGCCCACGATGGCATCCATTTTTAAGCATTAAAAACCAGAAAAGAGGCAGTGCATACAAAGACCTACAGCTTCTCTAGTTTTATTACCCCTGCACAAAAATCACATCAGTTTAATAAAAAGATGGAGATAAAAGCGCTTGAAGATAAAACACTGGAAGAGCATGAATACTCACTTTTGATGCCCTCGTTTCGCCGACTTTGCGGTGGGTTTACAGGTGCCAGTGCTGCCATTAGGGTCTTTGTTCTCAGTCAGTGTTTTCCATGGAAGGAGAAACTCAGGTGTGGGACTAAACTGCTTTAATTCACCTTGCCCCGACAGACTTCGTTCACCACAATAACAGAAAGCGCAAAGTTGTTCACTAAAAGAGAGGAAAGGAAAAAAAAAAAAAAATTAGGCGAATGAGGTTTTCACAAGTCGCCCTGTGCAGCTGACATACAGCCCCGTGTTAGAACTTCTCACAGCACCTTAGTCATGGTTTTTTGCCACCATTTTGCAGTTTTGGTCAGCGTCATGTATGGCTGTTCAGACACCTACACCCATAGTTTATACTTGGTTTTGGGCACCACAAACCTCATGATGCAGAAGTACAGGCCTTTTATGAGAGCGCTTGAATAAGTTCTATTTCTACATTAAACATCTCAAGATACAAGATTTTAGCTGGATGTCCCTTTTATGAAAGTGTGGTTTCCACTACAAGTCCCCAAAAAAGGGTACAGTTTCCAGAACTACCAATAATAGTCTAATTAGACAGCGATGGCCCCTACTAGGTATAGATAATGAACCTCTCAGGAATCTGGAAAAGCCTGGAAGTCATTTTACTCATCACCCGGCATTCCTAAAAGCCACAAGGAATCAGAAACGTCTCGCTGCGGCCATCATTATTATAATCCAGTCCATCATTTCTATATTGCTGTAATAAAGCAGGCGAAGAGTGATGTGAAGCTTACAAAATGCCACTTCTGACCCATGAATGCTCCTGAGTGGGGGGTGGAGGCGGACGGCGGTCTCACCAGGACAAACAAGATGCGTGTCCAGCTCTCTGCGCCGGAGACCTCACATATGCTCAGAACCAGCCGACATTGTGGTCCAAGATTTCTTGTAATGTAACGCAGTCTCTTATCACATTTCAGGAGAATTAACCTTGCCAGTATAGAGCTTTATGGCGCATTGCCAAGATAAGTTATAAAGATCAGACCAGAGGGGGTCCCGGCAGGAAGACATGCACATGTACTGGGAACAGGAATGCTTAGCCCCCCGTCCTTGCTGGCACAGAATTGGCCACTTCGGTACGCATACACGACTTAATCAATGGTTGTTTGGACTGTGATTTTACAGAATACCTTCATAGCACTTTGTGGTCGGTTAGCAGGACCCATCATCACACGCCTTGAATTGTTTTCTATTTATTTTTATACTGGATTGCTAAATGTAAAGAAAATCCGTCAGTAAGATCAACCCCCTTAAACGCTACATATTATTATGCAGGTCTCTGAACTGTAGATAAATCCAACGTCACTAAGGCTACTTTCACACTAGCGTCGGGAACAACCCGGGCCGCCGTTCCCGACGCTAGCGTGGTCTCCGCCGCACAACGGGGGCAGCGGATGCATTTTTCCCACGCATCCGCTGCCCCATTGTGAGGTGCGGGGAAGTGCGGGGAGGTGGGGGCGGAGTTCCAGCCGCGCATGCGCGGTCGGAAAAAGCGGACCGTCGGGAGCAAAAAAACGTTACATGTAACGTTTTTTTCTCCCGACGGTCCCCTACCACACGCCCAAGCGTCGCAAAACAGACGCAACGTCTGGCAGTGCGTCGCAAATGCGTCGCTAATGTTAGTCTATGACGAAAAAACGTATCCAGCAAGAACTTTTGCTGGATGCGTATTTTCGGCAAAACGACGCATTTGCGACGTATTGCAGTTAACGCTAGTGTGAAAGTAGCCTTATGCCTTCAATCTGAATGCTTTTTGAGTAATTAGCATTTTCATTCATATGCAAATGAGGCATTAAGTGCTCTGGGCGTGGCCGTAATTAGAGCCTCCGCCTCCAGAGCTTGTTTCTTCGCCCAGCACCAGGTTAATTAATGTGACTGATAACTTATCACCTGTTATCAATCAAGCTATAGAGACAGGCGCTCAGCGAGGAAACAACCTCGAGAGCCAGGGGCTCCTTAAAGGAATCTGGTCACTACGTTTTTACCACCTGATCTGAGAGCAGCACGATGTAGAGCAGAGTCCTTGAATCCAGTGATGTGGCACTTACTGGGCTGCTTGCTGAAGAATTGATAAGATCACAATTTTATCAGCAGGAGATTATCACCATAGGACTAGTAATCTTACTAGCAGGTAGTTCTCCATATCCATGAGCTCTGTATATCCCCACTCTCACCACTGATTAGCAGCTTTTATACAGATCTAGCAGTAAGAGAACTGCTAGATCTGCACCAGAGAAAAAGTGATTTTTATCAAAACTACAGAAAGCAGCCAAGTAAGTGACACATTGCTGCAATCAGGGTCCGGCAACAGATGATACCTCAGGTCATGCTCCGCTCACTAAACATCTCATTTACATTTAAATTAATTACTCAAAAATATTTACAAATGTATTACATAAAAGAAAAATGCAGCAGTAAATGTGGAGAGGCATTAGAGAATTGCTCACCAGTATGTGTGGAGCACTGGATTCTAGCTCAGTGACCAGTATGGTGACTCACATGATATTAGCGGTGCCCTGGTGATAGGGTAATTACTATTGATTTTGTTCCTCAAGTGCACAAGATAAAAGTTGTCATTTGAGCAAAACAACATCTGGAGAGGAAAGGAGCCATTTTATCAGTTATAGAATCATTGCTTTAAAGCAATTAAAGTAAAAAGGGCCGCAGCTTCCAAAGCAGGGGGGATGTACGGGACATGTAGCACCAGGCGAATACTGTACTGTGGAGAGCTGGGCCAACACTGCCACAGAAAATCCTATAGTTTGGACACGATTTTCTATGGGGTCTCAATGTGCCTTCCACACACTTCCAGATGTGTTACATTTTCTGCTGCCAGTCACAAGTTGCACACAACCCAATTGCCAAAAGACTTCAATACCAATCACAGGCGACTGCTACTTACCTGCGACATTCCTGTGATTTGGATGTTTTTGGGATTTTCTTTTTTTTTTTTAAAAGCGAAAAATGACAGCTCTAAAAGATTTGAGGAGCAGCAGGTAAGTTACCATAAATGTTTTTGGTCACAGAACTTGTCTAAGAATTGCTGGCAAGCGACACAGATGTATTTTGTCCCAGCCTTAAACACGGCGGGTGACTTGCAGGACATTGCAGCGCATGTTGTGTTCTTAATGCAATTTTGCATGTTGCAGAAGCATAACTCTGAAGACTCAGAGTACTGACCAAAGATTTGTTTTGGCTGGATGTCAGACCAGATGTGTCATGAAGCAGTATACACCTTTCTCCTCTGAATGAACAGCCAAGCGGAGCATGAATGTATACAGGAGTGTCAGGAAGAATAGTTGTCAGCAGAACTGTTCATCGACAGCCAACGTGCATGGTGGATACATTCAGAAACACTTCCGTCATGTCACATGGAGACTTACAATCGGTAGCAATCCCACCAGTAGAGATGTCCCTGGCATTTAGCTGGAAAAGGACACATCACACAATACATTAGAGGTAGCGTAAAGGGAATGTGTTACCAGGTTTATGCCAATAGAGCAGCATAATGTAGTGACAAAGACCTGGATTCCAGCGATGGATCACTTACATAAAACAATCTATAAAATCACAGTTTCACCAGCAGAAGATTATGACTAGAAGAATAGTATACCTGCTGCCAGATGGTCCTCCATATCATCGGTATAATTGCACCATCACTGACTGGCAGCTTTCTGTGTACACTGTGCATAGGCAGAAAGATGCCAATCAGTGGTATGGGCGGGGTTATTCAGCGCTCAGCATTCAGAGAACTGCTAGATGTGCAGCAGATAAAACAGTGATTTTACCTAAATTGCAGCAAGCAGCCCTGTAAGCGACACATCATTGAATTCAGGGTCTCTGACTGTACATTATGCTGCAGCAAAAACCCAGAGACAGACTTTTCTTTAACATTCACTACCTTAGCCCTTTCATCAAATCTTTCATGGTGAGCTGGATAGATGATGCAATATTGGCTGTAGAGCAGAATACATTTTTAAAAAAAATCTTGCCTCCTCGTTGCAGAAATATTGGCCCAGTATTTGACACCTAATGAGCTACCTAAAGTTAAGTCCATATGGGTGGACCTTTAACTGGGAGTGTGTACTAGGTTTCCTTGTCCGAGCTGGAATCTGATAACTTTAGTTAAAGGGGTATTCCCATCTCAAAGATCCTATCTCAATAATTATTATTATTACTCCACAATTAGAAATGTAGTATAGTTTTTCTGATTCACTATGTCCCTTTTCTCATATGAAGGCACTGCAGTACCTTAGGTATCCATGGTTACGACCACTGATATAGTGAGATACATAGTTGCTAGTGGCCGTAATCTTGGATACCTAAGGTACTGCAATGTCTGCATATAAGAAAAGAGACATCGCGAATCAGAAAGTCTATACTACATTGCTAATATTAATAATAATAATAATAATAATATTATTATTACACCTACTACATATTTTGATAGGATCTTGGAGATGGGAATATCCCCTTTAAATTCAAGTAGGTGTCAACTTATAAGGTGCCAAATACAGAAGAAAAAAAATATATATTTTGCTCTGATGCCACTATAAGGCTGTGTGCCCAAGAAGCGCTTTTTATGCGTTTCTGCTTAAAAACGCATTCCCATGCAGTCCTATGGGATTCTGCAGTTGTTGTGCCCATGCTGCGGATTTTCCCGCTGCGGAATGGCATAGCGGTAAAATCCGCAGCATGTTCATTATGTCTGCGGAATCGCGGCGATTCCACCGCCATAGGATTGCATTGAAACGCTCAGTTTACGCATGTGGCTATACCTCCAGGCCCTAGGTACAATATCCCTGTAAAAAATGAATTAAAATTAAAAAAAAAGGGATATACCGTATTTTCTGGTGTATAAGAAGACTGGGCGTATAAGATGACCCCCAACTTTTCCATATAAAATATGGAGTTTGGGATATACTCGCCGTATAAGACGGGGGTCATCTTATATGCCCAGTCATCTTATACGGCATGTGCAGTGCGGATGGTTCCCAGGGTCTGGAGGAGAGGAGACTCTCCTTCAGGCCCTGGGATCCATATTCATGTAAAAAAAAGAATAAAAATAAAAAATATGGGATATACTTACCCTCCGACGGCCCGCGGCTCTCAGCGGTGCAAGCGGCGGCCTCCGTTCCTAAGGATGCATTGAGCGAAGGACCTTCAATGACGTTGCGATCACACGACCGTGATGTCAGCGAAGGTCCTCTGCTCAGTGCATCCTTAGGAACGCGGCTTGCACCGCTGAGAGCCGCGGGCCGTCGGAGGGCAAGTATATCCCTTTTTTTTTTTTTTTTTACATGAATATGGATCCCAGGGCCTGAAGGAGAGTCTTCTCTCCTCCAGACCCTGTGAACCATACAGGACCGCTCCTTGCACATGCCATACCCGGAATATAAGACGACCCCCGACTTTTGAGACGATTTTCAGGGGTTAAAAAGTCATCTTATACGCCGGAAAATACGGTACCTACCATCTGATGGCCCCCGGCGGCTTCCGTTCCCAGGGATGCATTGCGCGAATCACCTGAGAAGACGTCGCGGTCATGCGACCGTGATGTCACAATGGTCCTTCAAGCAAGGCATCCCTGGGAACAGAAAGTACCGGGAGCACCGCTGAGGAGATCGGGGGCCGTCGGAAGGGGAGAACAACCATACATTTTTTTTTATTATTATTTTTAACATTCTATCTTTTACTATTGATGCTGCACTAGGCTTGATAAGTGTGACCAACCTGTCAATCACTTTTCCCAAGCGATGCTTCAAATCGCTTGTAAAGCGGAAGCATTCTGCAAGCTAAAAACAGTTGTAAAACGCTTGTGTTTTGCGGGAAAACGCATGTGAATTCCACATGCATTTTACCCGCGGCAGGGAGTTGCGGAAATGCTGCGGACATTTCCGCAGCACTTCTGCAACGTGGGCACATAGCCTTACAGCGAATCCGGTTAAACATGAAAAATTTGGTGAAAGGTGGGAAACTCAAGTAAAAATTTATCTTTTTATCTCTTGAGGATTTGTCTGAATTTATCGATAAATCCTAAACCTCTAACAAAGCTAGAATACTATTTTTTGCCTTTTTTTATCCGCTCAATTCAAAAATAAGTATGTACAAGTGTCTAAAGTATTAAAAGAGTGAGTGTGCGGGTTCGTTTTGAAGCCGATTAACCCCTTAAATACTGCTGTCAATTGCGACAAAGATATTTAAGTGATTACAAGGGGATCACAAGACCCATTTAGTAACATCAGACCTTCGCGATGAGAATCGCAGGTCCTGATGGTTAGGAAGGTACCCTCAGGTCATGTGATGACCCCAGGGTACGGTGGCCTGTGAGATCCAGCAATATGTTGGGTCTCACAGGCACAGTCAGTGACTCACTAACACTTTCATGCACTGAAGTGCATGAGTACTGCAGTGTATGAGCCCAGCAAACAAAGTAAAAAAATATACATGTCCCACAGTGGGACTAAGTGAAAAAGTAAAAAAACAAACAAAAAAAAAAAACACAGATCACAAAGCAGTTTCGACACTCAAATCTCAGAGTTTGTGAGAAAACAGAAGCAAAAAAACGCACACAATTGGTAACGCCACATCCAGAACTACCAGCCCTATAAAATTGGCACGTTATTTATTCAGTATGGCAAACACTGTAAAAACATAAATACAAATCACGCCCAAAATGTCGCTTATCATAGTGACGCACAAGAAAAAAAAAAGATCAAAAAGTCGTATGTAAAAAATAATAATAATAATTGTATAAATGAAAACGCCAAACTGTCCTGCAAAAAAACAAACCCTACTATGGCTCACTCAGCAAAAAAATTAAAGTTACAGCTCTCCTAATGCAACGATGCAAAAACAAATTCATTTTTATAAAATATTGTTTTAATCTGTAAAAGTAGCCAAGTATAAAAAATATATACGGTATGTACAAATTTGGTATCGCAGTAAACATACTGACCCGACAAACAAGTCGGTTTAATCACTTTTACCGCAAGTTGACCGACGCAAAAAAATAAACACAATAACCAAATTTCTGTTTTTTGTCCATTCTGTGCTTGAAAAATCAAAATCAAAATTATGTACCCCAAAATGGTACCAAGAAAATCTGCAACTCGTTCTGCAAATAATAAACCCTCATACAGGTGTTGCCAAAAAATATACTTAAAGCTCTCAGAATATAGTGATAAAAAAAACTACTTTTTATAAAAAAAATAAAAAACACACTGTCAGCAGTAAAACCTAAAAAAAAAAAAAAAACCACAAAAGAAATCTAGTATTGCACCGACTGAAAGAATAAATCAGCATTAGCATCACTTATATCGCAATGTGAATTGCGCAACAACAAAAAAAAACTATTTTTTGTACGGCTTTCTATTTGTTCATTCTACCTCCCAAAAATCAGAACAAGGCTCGGCTCAACATTTATCCTCCGCTGAACGCTTACATCAAGGTTTCTGTGTAAATTCCTCAAAACCTCCAACAGAACGACTCACTTATGAGGCCGATGGAGTCACTTTGGACTGGTTGTGCTCTTGCGCTGACAATCATTTTAGGCATATTTTTAGCGCAAAAGTGTGGTCGACCACAGATCTTTACACACCTAAAAAGATGGATACCACCAAAGCAGACGCCAAAAGGAGTACGAAGTGTATCCATCTGCCTCATTATGGTGGGTGGTTCTGTCTGGAGTTTCGCCTGAATCACATTTTTTGTGGGTTTTACAAGGAAACCGCGACGTAAGTGCTCAAAATATAACACAAGAATGTGATCCAGCCTTACACTGAAAGCGATCGAAAAATATCATGTACCCCAAACGGTTACCAATAAAAAAAAAAAAGCTAATTTATCCTGCACAAAACCAGCCCCCACTCAGGTCCATCATCTGTCACTGAAATTATAGAAGGTTCCCACTTTACTGGTAAAACAAAGGCTCTGGAAAAGAGACATGGCTCACGCCCCCTCAAATAAAATCCAGGCTCCCAAAATCCAAATACCCTTATGCTTCTGAACCCCACTGTGCCTAAACCACAATAAGCGGACAAGTGTTTGGAATTATTGCAGAGGGGAGAGAGCATGTACAGTAATTTACGAGGTTCGTGTCTCCAGAAGCACAACCTGGGCACAATATATGGGGCAATCCAATATATGGAGGCATTACACTCTATGGGGCACAATGTATGGGAACTGAACTGGCAGATTGCAATTCTCCAGAATAAAGCACAGCGTTGATGTTACAAAATAGTCACTGCAGCGGTAGATAAAACCACTGAGAGGTGCAATTTCTACAGTGGGGTTATTTTGGGGGATTTTTTGCTGTTCTGGAACCTTTGGGCTCCACAAATGTCTCCTGCAAATTATTTTAGCAAAACCTGTGCTCCAAAAGCCAAATAGCGCGCTCCTTCCTTCTCAGCCCTGACGAGTGGCCAAACAGTAATTTCTGACGATATATGGAGCATCACCACGTTGTGGAGAAATTGTGCAATAAACTATGGGGTCCAGTTTCACCTATTAACCCTTGTATACCAGACAAATTTGCAGCAAATACAAAAAAATTCATTTTTACAACTAAAATGTCATATTTCCACGTATCAATGTTCTAAAATCCTGTGAAGGTTCAAAATACTCACTACACCCCTAGATGAATTCGTAAGTTAGTGAAGTATCCAATACGGGGTCACCTGGAGGGAGGGGGGTTTCTCCTGTTCTAGCATCTCAGGGGCTCAGCAAATGAGGAAGGAGTGATGTTTTGAACGCAGATTTTGATGGAATGGTCTGCGGGCTGATGTGCCTAAGCAGTGGAAATGCCCCACAAGTGACCACATTTTGGAAACTAGACCCCTCAAGGATTTTATCCAGGGGTAAAGTGAGCATTTTTAACCCACAGGTAATACACAGAATTTGATAACAGTGGCTTGTCATATGGAAATTTGTCCATTTTTTCACGAAAATGTTTTTGCCCCAAATTTGTAATTTTCAAATTGGATAATAGGTGAACATGTACCTCATAATTTGTTAGACCATTTCTCCCAAAAACGATAATATGCTATATGTGATCAAAATCAGTTTCGGCGCACGGCAGGACTAGGAAAGTAAAGAGTACCATTTGTCTGGAATAATTGTGAATGCCATGTCGCTTTTGGAGAGCCCCTGACATGCAAAAACAGCAGCAACCCTCCGGCAAGTGACCTCAGAATTCATCTAGGGGAGTACTGAGCATTTTACCTTAAAGGTGATTCACAAAACTTTATAACATTTTAGATGTGAGAGCAAAAAAAAAAAATTTTTCCCCCACTAAAATACCGTTTTAGTATCAAAGTTAGAATCTACACTTGGGGTAATGGGAGAAATTGCACCACACAGTTTTTTATGCAATTTCTCCCAAATGCGCCAGTGCCCCATTTGAGACTGAAAACTATTGTTGCAGCACATGGCAGGGATCGGAAGGGAAGGAATGCTACTTTGCTTTTAGAACAATTTTTGCAATGTCAATAGGAATATTCAAAGAACAAGAGATCTACCGTACATACTCGAGTATAAGCCGACCTGAGTATAAGCCGACTTCCTTAATTTTGTCACAAAAAACTGGGAAAACTTAATGACTCGAGTATAAAGCCCCCGTCACACTAAGCGAGGTCGCTAGCGAGATCGCTGCTGAGTCACAAGTTTTGTGACGCAACAGCGACCTCAGTAGCGATCTCGCTATGTGTGACACGTACCAGCGACCAGGCCCCTGCTGTGAGATCGCTGGTCGTGTCGGAATGGCCTGGACCTTTTTTTGATCGTTGAGGTCCCGCTGACATCGCTGAATCGGTGTGTGTGACACGGATTCAGCGATGTCTTCACTGGTAACCAGGGTAAACATCGGGTTACTAAGCGCAGGGCCGCGCTTAGTAACCCGATGTTTACCCTGGTTACCATCGTAAATGTAAAAAAAAAAAAAAAACACTACATACTCACATTCCGGTGTCCGTCAGGTCCCTTGCCGTCTGCTTCCCGCACTGACTGACTGCCGGCCGTAAAGTGAAAGCACAGCGGTGACGTCACCGCTCTGCTGTTAGGGCCGGCGCTCAGTCAGTGCAGGAAGCGGACGCCGGGGGACGCGAAGGTGAGTATGTACTGTTTGTTTTTTTACATTTTACACTGGTAACCAGGGTAAACATCGGGTTACTAAGTGCGGCCCTGCGCTTAGCAACCCGATGTTTACCCTGGTTACCCGGGGACCTCGGCATAGTGGGTCGCTGGAGAGCTGTCTGTGTGACAGCTCCCCAGCGACCACACAGCGACTAAACAGCGACGCTGCAGCGATCGGCATCGTTGTCGGTATCACTGCAGCGTCGCTAAGTGTGACGGGGCCTTAAGCCTAGGGTGGGAAATGCAGCAGCTACTGGTTAATTTAAAAAAAAAAAAAAAATAGATACCAATAAAAATAAAATTAATTGAGACTTTGGTAGGTTACGTGTTTTTGAATATCCATATTGAATCAGGAGCCCCATATAATGCTCCATACAGTTCATGATGGGCCCCATAAGATGCTCCATATTAAAATACGCCCCATATAATGCTCCATATACAAATGTGCCACATATAATGCTCCATGCAGTTCATTATGGCCCCATAAGATGCTCCATATACAAATGTGACACATATAATGCTCCATATACAAATGTGCCACATATAATGCTCCATGCAGTTCATTATGGCCCCATAAGATTCTCCATATACGAATATACGCCCCATATAATGCTCCATGCAGTTCATTATGGCCCCATAAGATTCTCCATATACGAATATACGCCCCATATAATGCTCCATGCAGTTCATTATGGCCCCATAGATGCTCCATATACAAATATGCCCAATATAATGCTCCATACAGTTCATTATGGCCCCATGGATGCTCCATATACAAATATGCCCCATTTAATGCTCCATGTAGTTCATTATGGCCCCATAAGATGCTCCATATACAAATATCCCCCATATAATGCTCCATGCAGTTCATTATGGCCCCATAAGATGCTCCATATACAAATATCCCCCATATAATGCTCCATGCAGTTCATTATGGCCCCATAAGATGCTCCATATACAAATATGCCCCATATAATGCTCCATGCAGTTCATTATGGCCCCATAAGATGCTCCATATACAAATATGCCCCATATAATGCTCCATGCAGTTCATTATGGCCCCATAGAAGCTCCATATGCAAATATCCCCCATATAATGCTCCATGCAGTTCATTATGGCCCCATAAGATGCTCCATATACAAATATGCCCCATATAATGCTCCATGCAGTTCATTATGGCCCCATAGAAGCTCCATATGCAAATATGCCCCATATAATGCCCTATGCAGTTCATTATTGCCCCATAAGATGCTCCATATACAAATATGCCCCATATAATGCTCCATATAGTTCATTATGGCCCCATAGATGCTCCATATACAAATACAGTGCCTACAAGGAGTATTCAACCCCCTGCAGATTTAGCAGGTTTACACATTTGGAATTAACTTGGCATTGTGACATTTGGACTGTAGATCAGCCTGGAAGTGTGAAATGCACTGCAGCAAAAAAGAATGTTATTTCTTTGTTGTTGTTTTTTTTAAATTGTGAAAAGTCTTTTCAGAGGGTCATTTATTATTCAACCCCTCAACCCACCAGAATTCTGTTTGGTTCCCCTAAAGTATTAAGAAGTAGTTCAGGCACAAAGAACAATGAGCTTCACATGTTTGGATTAATTATCTCTTATTCCAGCCTTTTCTGACTATTTAAGACCCTCCCCAAACTTGTGAACAGCACTCATACATGGTCAACATGGGAAAGACAAAGGAGCATTCCAAGGCCATCAGAGACAAGATCGTGGAGGGTCACAAGGCTGGCAAGGGGTACAAAACCCTTTCCAAGGAGTTGGGCCTACCTGTCTCCACTGTTGGGAGCATCATCCGGAAGTGGAAGGCTTATGGAACTACTGTTAGCCTTCCACGGCCTGAACAGCCTTTGAAAGTTTCCTCCCGTGCCGAGGCCAGGCTTGTCTGAAGAGTCAAGGCTAACCCAAGGACAACAAGGAAGGAGCTCCGGGAAGATCTCATGGCAGTGGGGACATTGGTTTCAGTCAATACCATAAGTAACTTACTCCACCGCAATGGTCTCCGTTCCAGACGAGCCCGTAAGGTACCTTTACTTTCAAAGCGTCATGTCAAAGCTCGTCTACAGTTTGCTCATGATCACTTGGAGGACTCTGAGACTGACTGGTTCAAGGTTCTCTGGTCTGATGAGACCAAGATCGAGATCTTTGGTGCCAACCACACACGTGACGTTTGGAGACTGGATGGCACTGCATACGACCCCAAGAAAACCATCCCTACAGTCAAGCATGGTGGTGGCAGCATCATGCTGTGGGGCTGTTTCTCAGACAAGGGGCCTGGCCATCTGGTCCGCATCCATGGGAAGATGGATAGCACGGCCTACCTGGAGATTTTGGCCAAGAACCTCCGCTCCTCCATCAAGGATCTTAAGATGGGTCGTCATTTCATCTTCCAACAAGACAACGACCCAAAGCACACAGCCAAGAAAACCAAGGCCTGGTTCAAGAGGCAAAAAATCAAGGTGTTGCAGTGGCCTAGTCAGTCTCCTGACCTTAACCCAATTGAAAACTTGTGGAAGGAGCTCAAGATTAAAGTCCACATGAGACACCCAAAGAACCTAGATAACTTGGAGAAGATCTGCATGGAGGAGTGGGCCAAGATAACTCCAGAGACCTGTGCCGGCCTGATCAGGTCTTATAAAAGACGATTATTAGCTGTGATTGCAAACAAAGGTTATTCCACAAAATATTAAACCTAGGGGTTGAAGAATAATTGACCCACACTTTTATGTTTAAAATTTATAAAAATTTAACTGAGCAACAAAACTTTTTGGTTTGTAAGATTTATGCATCTGTTAATAAATCCTGCTCTTGTTTGAAGTTTGAAGGCTCTAACTTATTTGCATCTTATTAAACCTGCTAAATCTGCAGGGGGTTGAATACTACTTGTAGGCATTGTATGCCCCATATAATGCTCCATGCAGTTCATTATGGCCCCATAAGATGCTCCATATACAAATATGACCCATATAATGTTCCATACAGTTCATTATGGCCCCATAAGATGTTCCATATACAAATATGCCCCTTCTAATGATGCTGCTGCAGTAATAATAATAAAAAAAAAAATGACATACTCACCTCTCGTCGCTGCTCCTCAGCGTCCCGTCTCTCCGCACTGACTGTTCAGGCAGAGGGCGGCGCGCACACTAATACATCATCGCTCCCTCTGACCTGAACAGTCACTGCAGAGGACGCGGAAGACGGAGTGGCGCCGACGCTGGAACGATGGACAGGTGAATATGAAATACTCACCTGCTCCCGGCGTCGTCCTTGCAGCTTCTACCGGACAAATGGTCTCCGGCGCCCGCAGCTTCTTCCTCTGTCAGCGGTCACTGGTACCGCTCATTACAGGAATGAATATGCGGCTCCACCCCTATGGGAGTGGAGTCCATATTCATTACTTTAATGAGTGGTGCCACGTGACCGCTGAATAGAGTAAGAAGGTGCCGGAGACCATGGGACATGCAGGGACCGCGTCAGGAGAAGATGACTATGTGACCGTCATCGCTCCCCCTCACCCGCCGACCCCCCCGCCTTCCATGACTCGAGTATAAGCCGAGAGGGGCACTTTCAGACCATTTTTTTGCCTGAAAATCTCGGCTTATACTCGAGTATATACGGTATGTCATAATAAAATATTCTAAGGTTAATTAGAGATTTATGTTAAACACATGTATAAATGGCTGAAACAGAAAATTTCTATTATCATAAGCATTCCAGTAAAATTCCTAAATAGACACAATATGAAAAAAATGGCCTCCTAACTAGCTATTAAAATTATTTGCTAATCTTGAAGGTTCACATACTTTTGCCACTCTCAAGACATATATTATTTTCCTCATTTCAAAAAAAGAACAAGGAGTGTAATATTTTCTTTCATTTGGTTTTCTTATACATTTAAGACGTGTAACAATCTGATGTAATTTAAGGTAAAAATTTATGCCGAACTATGGAAGGTTCTGAAAGGTTCACTAACTTTCAAGCACGTGTGTGGGTTTGTGTCTGACAGGACTTACACCAACAGCTGCAGGTACCTTTCCCTGCAATCAGAAAAAATGTAAAACCTGTCCATTTATAATGACCACGGACAAGATAAAGATCCCCAACTCACATCAGGACTACAAGATACCAGGTACTTTCAGCTGCGTCACTTCTAATGTGGTGTACTTAATTATTTGTACTAAATGTCCAACTGGGGGTCTGTATGTGGGGGAGACAGGGCAAAAGCTTAGAACAAGAATGAATTCTCACCGCCATACAATAAGAGAAAAAAGAATGGATCTACCTGTGGCAATACATTTTTGTCTCCCAAATCATAGCATTATGGACATGAAATTACTTGTGTTAAAGGGTAACTTTAAAACTCAGAGAGACAGAAGAGTCTGGGAATATAAACTGATTACGACCTTTGACTGTCTTAGTGGTGGAATGAATGTGTCACATGGATTTATGTCTTTTTACATCAACTAAGGAAGTTGCCCCTCAGACTATGAGGGGTCATCACAACAGACACCCCAATCAGAGGACAATAAAACATTCCTTATCTAAGAACTGGCCCAACATTTATGGACATAACTGTTTATCACTCATGGTAATTCTGCTTCATGCCACCTGTCTTATCCATGGGGTTTTTTTTCTGTGCTATGTTGTGCATAAATATGTGATTCTTCAGAATTTGTATTAGTCTTTGCCTGATGAAGAGACCTGTGTAGTCTCGAAAGCTTGCAATTTGTTACAATCTTTTCAGTTAGCCATTAAAAGCTATCAACCACTGAGGACTCAATTCTAAACATCTTTCAGGACTTACACCAGAAAGTTATTTTTCCTAGTTAGAAGTTAAATGCAATGATAGACCTTTTGATCATCTAAGAAAGGATATTTTTGAGAGAAGATGCATGAAGAGCAGCCCATCTTAGCAGGAAATGTTTAGCTCTTACAGATATGCATTTTATTTGAATTCAAGGTCTACAAGCCAAGATAGAGAAAAATGAAATAATGCATAAAACATGTTGTGCAAGGTCAAGTCATGTCAACAAAATGAGCTTGAACAACTTTATGTACTAATGTAGTCAATTATCAGACCTGTACAATCTCTGGAGACCAGATGCTTCAGAAACTAGGAATCTGGAAACCTGCTGCAATCAAGCAGAATCTCAGGAGCCCACCATAATTTCACTAGAACTTTTAACAGTTTTTCCTCAGATACAAACTAAGTTTCCCTACTGCACTTAGTAGGTGGTGTTCTGCAGGGTAAACGGCAGGTAACAACTCTGCCATCATCAGAGGCAGACTGGGAGGGGTAATAACAAACCTTACTGTGGGTAAAGTAACAAGCAGCAAAGATCATACACTCTAAAATCCAGAGAAAAGACTAGAAGTTATGACAAGCAAACCAAAATAAATAAATATATATACACCGTATATACTCGAGTATAAGCCGACCCGAGTATAAGCCGACCCCCCTAATTTTGCCACAAAAAACTGGGAAAACTTAATGACTCGAGTATAAGCCTAGGGTGGAAAATGCAGCAGGTACCGGTAAATGTCAAATGCCAATAAAAGTAAAATTAATTGAGACATCAGTAGGTTGTGTTTTTGAATATCCATATTGAATCAGGAGCCCCATATAATGCTCCATACTGTTCATTATGGCCCCATATGATGCTCCATATTAAAATATGCCCCATATAATACTGCATAAATGTTAATAATGGCCCCATAAGATGCTCCATAGACATATTTGTCCAATATAATGCTGCACAAATGTAGATTATGGCCCCATAAGATGATCCATAAAGATATTTGCCCCATATAGTGCTGCACAAATCTTAATTATGGCCCCATAAGATGCACCATAAAGATATTTGCCCCATATAGTACTGCACAAACGATTATGGCCCCATACAGACACTTGCCCCATATAGTGCTGCACAAACGTTGATTATGGCCCCATACAAACACTTGCACCATATAGTGCTGCACAAACGTTGATTATGGCCCCATACAGACACTTGCCCCATATAATGCTGCACATGGCCCCATAAGATGTTCCATACAGACACTTGCCCCATTTGCTGTGATAAAAAAAAATCACATACTCACCTCTCTGTCGCTCAGGCCCCCGACACTATCAATATTCACCTGACTTCGTTCCGGCGCCACTCCATCTTCAGCGTCTTCTGCACTGACGTTAAGGCAGAGGGCGCGCACTAACCACTTCATCGCGCCTTCTGACCTGAGCGTCACAGCAGAGGACGCGGAAGACGGAGCGGCGCCCGGAACGGGGAGCAGGTGAATATCACGCAGCGCTCCCCCTCCCCATTATATTCACCTGCTCCTGGCGCAGTGTAGTCCCCGCTTCCCCGGCGCCGCAGCTTCTTCCTGTACTGAGCGGTCACCGTTACCGCTCATTACAGTAATGAATATGCGGCTCCACCCCTATGGGAGGTGGAGCAGCATATTCATTACTGTAATGAGCGGTACCATGTGACCTGCTCAGTACAGGAAGAAGCTGGAGCGCCGGGGAGCCAGAGACCGCGCCAGGAGTAGGTGAGCATAATTAGACAGCCCCCGCTCCCCCTCCCCTGTCGACCCCTGGGTATGACTCGAATATAAGCCGAGAGGGGGACTTTCAGCCCCCAAAAATGGGCTGAAAATCTCGGCTTATTCTCATATATATATATATATACATATACATACACACACATACACATATATATATATATATATATATATATATATATATATATATATATATATATATATATATATATATATATATATATATATATATATATATATATATATATATCTCAGTACAGACCAAAAGTTTGGACACCTTCTCATTTAAAGATTTTTCTGTATTTTCATGTCTTTGAAAATTGTACATTCACACTGAAGGCATCAAAACTATGAAATAACACATGTTGAATTGTATACTTAACAAAAAGGTGTGCAACAACTGAAATTATGTCTTATATTCTAGGTTCTTCAAAGTAGCCACCTTTTCCTTTGATGACTGCTTTGCACACTCTTGGCATTCTCTTGATGAACTTCAAGAGGTAGTCACCGGAAATGGTCTTCCAACAATCTTGAAGGAGTTCCCAGAGATGCTTAGCACTTGTTGGCCCTTTTGCCTTCACTCTGTGGTCCAGCTCACCCCAAACCATCTCGTTTGGGTTCAGAGTTGGTGACTGTGGAGGCCAGGTCATCTGGCGTAGCACCCCATCACTCTCCTTGGTCAAATAGCCCTTACACAGCCTGGAGGTGTGTTTGGGGTCATTGTCCAGTTGATAAATAAATGATGGTCCAACTAAATGCAAACTGGATGGAATAGCATGCCGCTGTAAGATGCTGTGGTAGGCATGCTGGTTCAGTATGCCTTCAATTTTGAATAAAGCACCCCCACACCATCACACCTCCTCCTCCATGCTTTACGGTGGGAACAGGCATGTAGAGTCCTTCCGTTCACCTTTTCTGCGTCGCACAACGACACGGTGGTTGGAACCAAAGATCTCAAATTTTGACTCATCAGGCCAAAGCACAGATTTCCACTGGTCTACTGTCCATTCCTTGTGTTCTTTAGCCCAAACAAGTCTCTTCTGCTTGTTGCCTGTCCTTAGCAGTGGTTTCCTAGCAGCTATTATACCATAAAGGCCTGCTGCACAAAGTCTCCTCTTAATAGTTGTTGTAGAGATGTGTCTGCTGTTAGAACCCTGTGTGGCATTGACCTGGTCTCTAATCTGAGCTGCTGTTAACCTTCGATTTCTAAGGCTGGTGACTCAGATAAACTTATCCTCAGAAGCAGAGGTGACTCTTGGTCTTCCTTTCCTGGGGCGGTCCTCATGTGAGCCAGTTTCTTTGTAGCCCTTGATGGTTTTTGCAACTGCACTTGGGGACACTTTCAAAGTTTTCCCAATTTTTTGGACTGACTGACCATCATTTCTTAAAGTAATGATGGCCACTCGTTTTTCTTTACTTAGCTGCTCTTTTCTTGCCATAATACAAATTCTAACAGTCTATTGAGTAGGACTATCAGCTGTGTATCCACCAGACTTCTGCACAACACAACTGATGGTCTCAACCCCATTTATAAGGCAAGAAATCCCACTTATTAAACCTGACAGGGCACATCTGTGAAGTGAAAACCATTCCCGGTGACTACCTCTTGAAGCTCATCAAGAGAATGCCAAGAGTGTGCAAAGCAGTCAAAGGAAAAGGTGGCTACTTTGAAAAACCTAGAATATAAGACATAATTTCAGTTGTTTCACACTTTTTTGTTAAATATATATATATATATACCGTATTTTCCGGCGTATAAGACGACTGGGCGTATAAGACGACCCCCCAACTTTACCAGTTAAAATATAAAATCTTCTTAAAAGTCGGGGGTCTTCTTATACACCCTATGTCGTCTTATAGGGCCGGTGAATATGTGCCTTTTGGGGGGGGGAGGGAGTGATCCTGATGACGAGGGGGCGTCTCACAGGAAAGTGAGTATCCCCCATTACCTTATCGTAGCGGTGCAGCGTGGGGGTCTCAGTGCTGGGAGTGGCGGCGGCGGCGGCTGTGCTCTGGTGCGGCAGCTGCTGTGCTCTGGTGCGGCGGCTCCTCTTCTGTGTGGGGCCTCTGTGCTGTGGGGTGGCGGTGGTGGCGGCATATCTTTATCCAGTTGGGGCTCCTCCGGCATCTCCTTAGCCCTGGAGGCACCGCCGCAACTCCATCGGTGCAATGCAGCGGCCATTTTCCCGGAGGCAGCTCAATAGGTGCGATGCGGTGGCCTCCGGGAAAATGGCCGCTGCTCAGATTCAGATCTCGTCCCGAAATCTCGGGACACGAGATCTGAATCTGAGCAGCGGCCATTTTCCCGGAGGCCACCACATTGCACCGATGGAGTTGCGGCGGGGCCTCCAGGGCTAAGGAGATGCCGGAGGAGCCCCAACTGGATAAAGATACGCCGCTGCCGCCGCCGCCACCCCACAGCACAGAGGCCCCACACAGAAGAGGAGCCGCCGCACCAGAACACAGCCGCTCCCAGCACTGACACCCCCACGCTGCACCGCTAGGATAAGGTAATGGGGATTACTCACTTTCCTGTGAGACGCCCCCTCGTCATCAGGATCACTCCCCCTCCCCACCCACCATATACACCGGCGTACAAGACGATTCCCGGCGTATAAGACGACCCCCGACTTTTAAGAAGATTTTCGGGGGTTAAAAAGTCGTCTTATACGCCGGAAAATACGGTGTGTATATATATATATATATATATATATATATATATATATATATATATATATATATATATATATATATATATATATATATATATACATATACACACATACACACATATATATATATATATATATATATATATATATATATATATATATATACATATATACATATATACACACATACATAGACAAAATATTTATATACATACACACATACATTCACATGTACACACATACATATGTAGATATACACACAACTGAGGCGGTACACTGTGATGACAGCGACAAGCCAGACGTGGAACTTCGAATCAAAGGAGTAACATGAAAACAATTATAAAAACTATAACAAGTAGATTGCTCAAAAGATAAAGTGCAGCCAATTAAATCCCCCAGAAGAAGGCACTTTGGCCGAAACGCGCATTGGGGCAATGGCACCACAAATCCCAGGTAACACTGTTATTTCCATGATTTATTTGTTCACCCCCCACTTGAAAGACAGCATACAGCTGTTTTCCCTCACATATTGGTGCTCTCACTTCCCTCTATACTTTATATACACCATTTACCATTGCTTTATAAGGATTTAATTGGCTGCACCTTATCTTTGAGCAATCTACATGTTACTCCTCCGAGTTGAGCTTCCACATTCTGGCTTGTCACTGTCCTTACCCTACCGCCTCAGTTACGCATGGTTTTTATACTAGTCTTAAATGAAGCTTTACCTTTTAGAAGTTCATTCATTGGCTCCTTGGTGCATATTTTCTCCTTATATGCTTTTCCATGGGTTCTGCACAGAACCAGTTGAACTTATCCTTCTAACCATACTCTGATCACTAGACTTGTCCTGCCTGATATGTACTGTGGGTCATTGCATCTTTAGGATTTTATATATAGTTTTTATACACTTACGTGTGTGTGTTTAAGCACAGACAAACCATAAATGGCCGTAAATTAAGCTAAATAATGTCTAATACTGAAGAATGGGAAACAGTATTGAACATGCTTACTGAACTTTAGTATGTCGTACAAAAGCATATTCTGGTGATGACCTCTTCAAGACACCACGTGTATGGGGAAACTAGTTGCATGCATTGCTCACTCATGATTTTGGCCCATTGTTCCACACAAACACACTCCAGATCCTTAAAGGTCCCATGAACTCCCTTTCCTACTATGAACTCTGAGCTTTAGGTCCTTTCAAAAAGTTTCTATTGGATTCAGGTCAGGTGAGGGGCTGGGCCATTCTAGAAGCTTTATTTTTTTTCTCTCTGAAACCAATTGAGAGCTTCCTTGTCTGTGTGTTTGGGATCATTGTCCTGCTGAAATATCCACTCTCTCATTTCATCATTCTGGTAGATGGCGGCGATTTTATTTTTATCAAGAATGGACCAGTACGTACATTTGTCCATTTATCGTTGCTTCAATCGTATGAAGTTTGACAGTGCCATATGCTGAAAAACAGCCCCACACCATGATGTTCCCATCTCCAAACCTCCAACGTCACTGTTGGTATGATGTTTTGGGGTGAAATGCAGTGCCCTTTGGCCTTCAAACATGGTGTGTATTATATGGCATCCAAAGGGTTCAATTTTGGACTTCTCGTTTGTTGGGCAAACTTTAAATGCGCTTGAACATGCTTTCTGTTCAGCAATTGAGTTTTGCGTGCATACAGGCCATGGAAATGGAGTGCATTACTTAGTTATTCTTTGAAAACATTGCACCTGCTGATCCCAGTTCTTTCTGTAGTTCTCCACATGCGGTCCTTAGCTCTTGGACAACTCTTGAAAAATTATTTTCACTACTTTGACTAAAATCTTACGGGGAGCACCTGGTCGAGTTGCGAGTTGAATGCGAGTCTCTTGCATCAATACCCGGCACTGCCGCCGGCACTCAGGACCAGAGCGTGCGGCTGCATGTATTTCTATGAAGCTGAACGCTCCGGTCCTGAATGCCGGCGACAGTGTAGGGTATTGATGCGCGAGTTTCTCGCATTCAACTCGCAAGTGTGACCCCGGACTTAAATGGTATCCAACATTCAAAAAAAAAAAGTAAATCAGTTTCAACATGACAAAAAAAGTGAATCTAAAACAGAACCATTTACATTGACTTCAATAATCTAGCAAATGGATCCAGAATTAAAGTTTATGAAAAAAAAAAGATCCATTTTTCTTTCATTTGAAACTGATCCGGGAAACAAAATATGGATTTGTTTCCAACAGATTAACCCCTTAATCCCATATGACGTACTATCCAGTCAAGATGACCTGGGACTTAATTCACAGTGACAAGATAGTACGTCATATGTAGTGTTGAGCGATACCGTCCGATACTTGAAAGTATCGGTATCGGAAAGTATCGGCCGATACCGGCAAAGTATCGGATCCAATCCGATACCGATACCAATACAAGTCAATGGGACTCAAGTATCGGACGGTATTCCTGATGGTTCCCAGGGTCTGAAGGAGAGGAAACTCTCCTTCAGGCCCTGGGAACCATATTAATGTGTAAAAGAAAGAATTAAAATAAAAAATATTGCTATACTCACCTCTCCGAGGGAACCGGCAGCGTTGTTTGCTTAAAATTCGCGCTTTTCTTTCCTTACGTGAAGTCCCAGCTTTGTGATTGGTTGCGTCGCAGTCACATGGGCGACGCAACCAATCACAGCAAGCCGTGACGTAATTTCAGGTCCTTAAGGATTTTAAAATTACGTCCCGGCTTTGTGATTGGTTGCGTCGCAGTCACATGGGCGACGCAACCAATCACAGCAAGCCGTGACGTAATTTCAGGCCCTTAAGGATTTTAAAATTACGTCCCGGCTTTGTGATTGGTTGCGTCGCAGTCACATGGGCGACGCAACCAATCACAAGCCGTGACGTCACGGGAGGCTGGACACGCGCGCATTTTAAAATGCGCGCTTGTCCAGCCTCCCGTGACGTCCCGGCTTGTGATTGGTTGCGTCGCGGTCAACCAATCACAAGCCGGGAGGCTGGACACGCGCGCATTTTAAAATGCGCGCTTGTCCAGCCTCCCGTGACGTCCCGGCTTGTGATTGGTTGCGTCGCGGTCAACCAATCACAAGCCGGGAGGCTGGACACGCGCGCATTTTAAAATTTTAAATTGCGCGCGTGTCCAGCCTCCCGGCTTGTGATTGGTTGACCGCGACGCAACCAATCACAAGCCGGGACGTCACGGGAGGCTGGACAAGCGCGCATTTTAAAATGCGCGCGTCCAGCCTCCCGGCTTGTGATTGGTTGACCGCGACGCAACCAATCACAAGCCGGGACGTCACGGGAGGCTGGACAAGCACGCATTTTAAAATGCGCGCGTCCAGCCTCCCAGCTTGTGATTGGTTGACCGCGACGCAACCAATCACAAGCCGGGACGTCACGGGAGGCTGGACAAGCGCGCATTTTAAAATGCGCGCGTGTCCAGCCTCCCGGCTTGTGATTGGTTGACCGCGACGCAACCAATCACAAGCCGGGACGTCACGGGAGGCTGGACAAGCGCGCATTTTAAAATGCGCGCGTGTTTAGCCTCCCGTGACGTCACGGCTTGTGATTGGTTGCGTCGCCCATGTGACTGCGACGCAACCAATCACAAAGCTGGGACGTAATTTTAAAATCCTTAAGGGCCTGAAATTACGTCACGGCTTGCTGTGATTGGTTGCGTCGCCCATGTGACTGCGATGCAACCAATCACAAGCCGGGACTTCACGTAAAGGAAAGAAAAGCGCGAATTTTAAACAAAGAACGCTGCCGCTTCCCTCGGTAAGGTGCAGGCTGCGTCGGAGAGGTGAGTATAGCAATATTTTTTATTTTAATTCTCTCTTTTACACATTTTTACATTAATGTTGTTTCGATACCGATACCCGATACCACAAAAGTATCGGATCTCGGTATCGGAATTCCGATACCCGCAAGTATCGGCCGATACCCGATACTTGCGGTATCGGAATGCTCAACACTAGTCATATGCGATCGGCCACGCTCACGGGGGGAGAGCGGCCGATCGCGGCCAGGTGTCAGCTAACTATCGCAACTGACATCCGGCACTATGTGCCAGGAGCGGTCACGGACTGCCCCCGGCACACTGCGATCAAACATGATTGCAGTGTTCCGGCGGTATAGGGAAGCATCGCGCAGGGAGGGGGCTCCCTGCGTGCTGCCCCGAGACCCCCGGAGCAACGCGATATGATCGCATTGCTCCGAGGTCTCTTACCTCCTCCCTGCAGCAGGCCCGGATCCAAAATTGTCGCGGGGCTGCATCCGGGTCCTGCAGGGAGGTGGCTTACCAAGCGCCTGCTCAGAGCAGGCGCTGGTAAGCCTGCAGCGCTGTAAGTCAGATCGCTGATCTGACAGAGTGCTGTGCAAACTGTCAGATCAGCGATCTGTGATGTCCCCCCCGGGACAAAGTAAAAAAGTTTAAAAAAAAAAATAAAAATTCTAAATAAAGAAGGAAAAAAAAATTATTCCCATAAATACATTTCTTTATCTAAATAAATAAAAAAAAAATAAAAGAACACATATTTAGTATTGCCGCGTTCGTAATGACCCAACCTATAAAACTGTCCCACTAGTTAACCCCTTCAGTGAACACCGTAAAAAAACAAAAAACAAAAAAAACGAGGCACAAGACAACGCTTTATTATCATACCGCCAAACAAAAAGTGGAATAACGCGATCAAAAAGACGGATATAAATAACCATGGTACCGCTGAAAACGTCATCTTGTCCCGCAAAAAATGACCCACCATACAGCATCATCAGCAAAAAAATAAAAAAGTTATAGTCCTCAGAATAATTCTTTCTATAAAATAGTTTTTATCTTATAAAAGAGCCAAAACATAAAAAAAAAAAAAAAATGATATAAATGAGGTATCGCTGTAATCGTACTGACCCGAAGAATAAAACTGCTTTATCAATTTTACCAAACACAGAACGGTATAAACACCTCCCCTAAAAGAAATTCATGAATAGCTGGTTTTTGGTCATTCTGCCTCACAAAAATCGGAATAAAAAGGGATCAAAAAATGTCACGTGCCCGAAAATGTTACCAATAAAAACGTCAACTCGTCCCGCAAAAAACAAGACCTCACATGACTCTGTAGACCAAAATATGGAAAAATTATAGGTCTCAAAATGTGGAGACGCAAAAACTTTTTTGCTATAAAAAGCGTCTTTTAGTGTGTGACAGCTGCCAATCATAAAAATCCGCTATAAAAAACACTATAAAAGTAAATCAAACCCCTCTTCATCACCCCCTTAGCTAGGGAAAAATAATAAAATTAAAAAAATGTATTTATTTCCATTTTCCCATTGGGGCTAGGGTTGGGGCTAGGGTTAGGGTTAGGGTTTGGATTACATTTACGGTTGGGATTAGGGTTGGTATTAGAGTTAGGGGTGTGTCAGGGTTAGGGGTGTGGTTAGGGTTACTGTTGGGATTAGGGTTAGGGGCGTGTTTGGATTAGGGTTTCAGTTAGAATTGGGGTGTTTTCACTGTTTAAGCAGATCAGGGGCTCTCCAAACGCGACATGGAGGCGATCTCAATTCCAGCCAATTCTGCGTTGAAAAAGTAAAACAGTGCTCCTTCCCTTCCGAGCTCTCCTGTGCGCCCAAACAGGGGTTTACCCCAACATATGGAGTATCAGCGTACTCGGGACAAATTGGACAACAGCTTTTGAGGTCCAAGTTCTCTTGTTACCCTTGGAAAAATAAAAATTTGGGGGGCTAAAAATAATTTTTGTGAGAAAATTTTTTTTTATCTTCATGGCTCTGCGTTGTAAACTGTAGTGAAACACTTGGGGGTTTAAAGTTCTCACAACACATCTAGATAAGTTCCTTGGGAGGTCTAGTGTTTCCAATATGGGGTCACTTATGGAGGTTTCTACTGTTTGGGTACATCAGGGGCTCTGCAAATGCAACGTGACGCCTGCAGACCAATCCATCTAAGTCTGCATTCCAAATGGCGCTCCTTCCCTTCCGAGCTCTGCCATGCGCCCAAACAGTGGTTCCCCCCACATATGGGGTATCAGCGTACTCAGGACAAATTGGACAACAACTTTTGGGGTCCAATTTATCCTGTTACCCTTGTGAAAATACAAAACTGGGGGCTAAAAAAATTATCTTTTTTCTGAAAAAAATTTTTTTATTTTCACGGCTCTGCGTTATAAACTGTAGTGAAACACTTGGGGGTTCAAAGCTCTCAAAACACATCTAGATAAGTTCCTTAGGGGGTCTACTTTCCAAAATGGTGTCACTTGTGGGGGGTTTTAATGTTTAGGCACATCAGTGGCTCTCCAAACGCGACATGGTGTCTCATCTCAATTCCAGTCAATTTTGCATTGAAAAGTCAAATGGTGCTCCTTCCCTTCTGAGCTTTGCCATGCGTCCAAACAGTCGTTTACCCCCACATATCGGGTATCAGCGTACTCAGGACAAATTGCACAACAACTTTTGGGGTCCAATTTCTTCTCTTACCCTTGGGAAAATAAAAAATTGGGGGCGAAAAGATCATCTTTGTGAAAAAATTTGTTTTTTTTATTTTTTACGGCTCTGCATTATAAACTTCTGTGAAGCACTTGTTGGGTCAAAGTGCTCAACACACATCTGATGTTTAGGCACATCAGGGGCTCTCCAAACGCAACATGGCGTCCCATCTCAATTCCAGTCAATTTTGCATTGAAAAGTCAAATGGCGCTCCTTCCCTTCCGAGCTCTACCATGCGCCCAAACAGTGGTTTACACCCACATATGGGGTATCAGCGTATTCAGGACAAATTGTACAACAACTTTTGGGGTCCATTTTCTCCTGATACCCTTGGTAAAATAAAACAAATTGGAGCTGAAATAAATTTTGTGTGAAAAAAAGTTAAATGTTCATTTTTATTTAAACATTCCAAAAATTCCTGTGAAACACCTGAAGGGTTAATAAACTTCTTGAATGTGGTTTTGAGCACTTTGAGGGGTGCAGTTTTTAGAATGGTGTCACACTTGGGTATTTTCTATCATATAGACCCCTCAAAATGACTTCAAATGAGATGTGGTTCCTAAAAAAAATGGTGTTGTAAAAATGAGAAATTGCTGGTCAACTTTTAACCCTTATAACTCCCTAACAAAAAAAAAATGTTGGTTCCAAAATTGTGCTGATGTAAAGTAGACATGTGGGAAATGTTACTTATTAAGTATTTTGTGTGACATATCTCTGTGATTTAAGGGCATAAAAATTCAAAGTTGGAAAATTGCGAAATTTTCAAAATTTTCGTTAAATTTCTGTTTTTTTCCCCACAAATAAACGTAAGTTATATCGAAGAAATTTTACCACTATCATGAAGTACAATATGTCACGAGAAAACAATGTCCGAATCGCCAAGATCCGTTGAAGAGTTCCAGAGTTATAACCTTATAAAGGGACAGTGGTCAGAATTGTAAAAATTGGCCCGGTCATTAACGTGCAAACCACCCTCAGGGCTTAAGGGGTTAATGGACATTGGAGCTCGGCTTTAGGGCTCAGACATTGATTTTTGCGTACGAGTGCCAGCTGTGTTTTTCAGGGACAGAACTCGCACGTATGACAGTCTATGGGGGCTGTTCACATGTCTGGATTTCTTGTATAAGAGTGGTCCCCGCAGAATTAAAGAGGCATAGATCAGTTATTGATCGGAGTACAATCCGAATCTGGTCTATTTCGCACAAACTGTTCGGAGAAGGTGGAGAAATGTTTTTTTCTTCACATGACAAAAACAAAAGAAAAATCAGACCAAACTCTGATTAAACTCAGATAAAACTGATGAAAATCACTAATTATCCTCGAATAGTTGCTCTCGAATGTGTATAAAAAAAAAAAAAAAACAACATCTGAATGCAGCCTCACAGGGAAAACCACACCGCTGTGTGACTTCTGTCCTGTATTAGGCCATTTCCACACTCACATGGTCATACAAAGCACAGCCATGTGGTCAATTATTACATGCATTGCCCATGCAGGTACTGGGTGCTAATATTATATATAGTATTATAACTATAAGGCGACAGCCATAGGTCAATGCAACACAGTCAACTCAGGAACAAAATCTTAAAGAGACCCCGTCACCACTGCAGATAGGTCTGGTGAAGTGAATGCTTGTCTCCCCATAAAAATGTTTTTTTCTGTCGAGCTACCAGTCTTCTGAGCTCTGGATTTAAATGGATCGTCACCCACTCATGACGCACTTTCCTCCTGAGAGGGTGATGAGGCATCCGAATCCAGAGCCCGAAAGAGGGGCCAACGGACGTAAGAAATCACTGGACGAAAACAGTGAGGAGAGACAGACTCACATGACATGTAGTGAGATGATTGTCTGCAGCTGTTAGGACCGATGTGGCAGGTTTGCTACGCAGGTTTTTAAGTGGTGGACAACCCCTTTAACAGCAGAATATGAATGTGTTAGGCTACGTTCACATTTGCGGTCAGCGCCGCAGCGTCGGGCGCCGCAGCGGCGCCGCATGCGTCATGCGCCCCTATACTTAACATGGGGGCGCATGGACATGCGTTGTGCTGCGTTTTGCGCCGCATGGCCGCAAGCGTTGGACGCAAGAAACGCTTCAAGTTGCATTTTTTTTTGCGTCCAACTTGCGGGCAAAAACGACGCATGCGGCGCAAAACGCAGCGTTTTAGCGTGCGTTTTGCCGCGTTTTTGTTTGCGTTGTGCGCTGCGGCGCCGACGCTGCGGCGCACAACGCAAATGTGAACGTAGCCTCAAAAGGAATCTCCAGAGCAAAACAAGTTTTCCACTGTGATCTTCCACTGGTGATTCTTCGACGACTAATGCTTCATTATGCAGCTTTCCAGCATCAGCCTAAACTCTTCTGCACCTCTCCTTGCCACACACACACATTACTAATACTCCTAATCATCGCAGCCCTAGAGAGGATGGCAGTGGACGAGACCAACAGTGGATCACATTTTATATACTGGTGTTAGGGGGGCCAGGCAGAACGAGCAGGGGGGCTCTGAGGAACGAGGGTCATCTTGTCTTGCCGCAGACTGCTTTCATTTGGGTATAGGAGACTAATGTAGCTTGGACCTAGTTATGGGGTCATGTAACTGCACACATCGGACCACCTAAACCCTCGATTCTTTTGTAGAATCCTTCCACGGACAGAGTATTTCTTGAGAGATCAAATCCTACTAAAGGGGTTGTACAAAGCTAATAAGTCATCACCTATTGACTGCATAAGGAATATCACTGACGGCTGACCAATATATTATGCCACCAATCCTGAGAACAGGGCTCTGAATGGAGCAGAGGTCGACCACACTCAGCTTTATACATTCTCTATGGGACTGTAGAGGTCGTGGAGCTCGGTGCTATGAATGGGGATAAGTAAAGAACTCAGCACAACCCTTTTAAGTTTGATTTTTAAAAAAATTGTGCTGTTAAAAGGGGTTTTCCTACAGAAACTGTGATACATTAATGCTCAATGTGGGTCTGAACGGGAAAGACTGCTGTGATCGAGAGGAAGTGAGCATGTGCGACCATCGCTTCACTCACTTTTACAAGACTGGTGGAAGGACCATACAATCCATACCATGGAAGTGAACGGAGGGGTCATCGAGCATGCACGCTACCACTCCATTCACACAGGGGAGTTCAGGACCCCATTATTAGGACTGGTGTAGATTCCACCAAGTTGGACACATAGCGAGAATAAAATTATAAAACTACGGAGGAGTGAATAGCCAGCGCAAGGTGTGAGAATGAGAAAGTAACCCTTAGGCTACTTTCACACTAGCGTTAACTGCATTCCGTCACAATGCGTCGTTTTGCCGAAAAAACGCATCCTGCAAAAGTGTTTGCAGGATGCGTTTTTTCACCATTGATTAACATGAAGCGACGCATTGTGACGGATTGCCACACGTCGCACCCGTCGTGCGACGGATGCGTCGTGCAGTGGCGGACCGTCAGGAGCAAAAAACGCTACATGTAACGTTTTTTGCTCACGACAGTCCGCTTTTTCCGACCGCGCATGCGCGGCCGGAACTCCGCCCCCACCTCCCCGCACCTCACAATGGGGCAGCGGTTGCGCTGGAAAAATGCATCCGCTGCCCCCGATGTGCGGCGGAGACAACGCTAGCGTCGGTGACCTCGGCCCGACGCACTGCGACGGACCGAGCCTGACGCTAGTGTGAAAGAAGCCTTACACGCTCATTGTAAAAGTGCTGCAGGAAGTGGCCCCATCTCTCTGCTCCAAAACACGCGGGATTAACCAGTAGGTAGCAGGACTGCATCTACATCTGCAAACCCTTTACCCAAGCAGTAACCGTTATGAATGGCACACAAATCCAGTCCTATAGCAGGACACTGACTGTCCCTCCAGAGATCACTACTTATTATTAACACACACATTTCTAAAGCGGCTTCGCTCACCAAGCGGGTTCACTAGGTTATCAGGTCAACCAATAATCTCAAGAGAAACTCCCACCTTCATTCAGGGACAATCACTGCTCACAATAGTAATAAATTAAAAATACAAAACACTACTCTGCATTGGTAGGAAACGTGTCTGGGGACAGCACAAAAACATCTTTACCGGATTCAATCTCAAAGAAACCCTCATACAAATGATAACCAAAGGAGCGCGTGGGATGCGTCAGCCTCTGTCCCCATCTTGCACTAATTAAGACATCCACGATTGAGTTTGGCAGCTGCTAGCGCATCCCAGCTCATCCCCGCTCCTCCCAGCATCCTCTGTACGGCCACAGGCGCCCTTCCCCCAGCCCTGACTCAGCATCAGGCAGCACAGAACACGGACCTGCTTCTGGCTTCCACTCCCACAGAGACTGTGGCGGGCTCGGACTCTTCGGATGGAGAACGCTGAAGAACGGGTGTTAGTAGCACAGTGTCCGTCACCTCAGTCTGGACGCACTCCTCCACAGATTGTTCTTTAATATCTAGAAAACACGGAAGGGACATTTATGGATTAACAGTATGGAAAGCAGAACGCCACTATGGATTATTCATCGCTAGCGCAAAATATACTACTGCAAAACTAAACAGGAAAAACTTATTAAAACACTAATATGGTATTCCAATAACCTGTGCGCTCACTACTAGTGTGAAAGGGACCCGGAGGCCAGAGCGCCCCCCAGAGGCCAGAGCGCCCCCCCCCCAGAGGCCAGAGCGCCCCCCCCCCCAGAGGCCAGAGCGCCCCCCCAGAGGCCAGAGCGCCCCCCCAGAGGCCAGAGCGCCCCCCCAGAGGCCAGAGCGCCCCCCCAGAGGCCAGAGCGCCCCCCCAGAGGCCAGAGCGCCCCCCAGAGGCCAGAGCGCCCCCCAGAGGCCAGAGCGCCCCCCAGAGGCCAGAGCGCCCCCAGAGGCCGATTCTTTATCAGTATAGTAAGAAGGTCTTGTAGAACAAATGGCATCTACGTACAAGGTGACAACGGTCTGTCCTTTCTGTATGCTAATGGAAAGCCAGTTTTCAGAGGTGAAATTTTGCCATTGTGGTGAAACCTAGAACTGGATTATTAGTGGTTTTCTATGTACTATCCCCCTGAGATCTCCTCTCCAAGGACAGACCAGTGACAGGACTTGTGTGTTGTAGGGATAAGGTGGGACTCGCAGAACCGGCCATCCTGAGAATCTAATTTTACTGCAGATCAACAGTTCAACAGTTCTGTATGGCTCCCTAGTGTCCACAACCTCTCATAGCAGATCAGTTTAGCTTGTGACTGATCAAACACCAGCTTAAAGGGACTGTGTTGTCAGATAATGGCCTATAATGTAAATCAGGACTTAGTTACATGATGTGTTTTTTTTTTTCCATGTCATGAACTTTCTTAACGAAATTAGCAATCTTGCAAGCAATTTTTACACTGGCCACTAGGGCTTTTTAAGACTCACAATGAGCTTTGCACATGCTCATTAGATGCTTCAGAACAAAAGATAGGGTCAGAGCCTGTTCATCGCTGCATATGTACATGTGGATTCTCTCAAACCGGAAGAGTGAAGAAAAAGCTCAGTGGACAGTGTGAAAATTGGAACATACAAAGATTGTGATAAGAAGACCACGGACAAGAATGAAAAAAAAAAAAAGAAAAAAAAGGGAACTTGACAGCAGGATTGACACCTATTAACTAATTACATAGCTGGATTTGTCTTTTAACGGTTATTTCAGGAAGTCACACTGTTTGGGCAAAGCTAAGTCTCTGTATATTAGGACTAGTCTAAACGGTGTGCACTATGAACGGACCAGTCCTGCTCAGCCTACTGGGGTGTGATGGAAATCTCCGATTTGTCCTTACACTCTCCCTCCTTTACATTCTAAACCCCACGAGTGCTCATGAGCCCTGACTTCAGCCACATTATCTGCCATCAGGTTTCTTAGAACACAAAAATATGATTTAAAGGGAACCTGTCACCCCCCCAGGCGTTTGAAACTAAAAGAGCCACCTTGTGTAGCAGTAATGCTGAATTCTGACAAGGTGGCTCTTTTGCTGTAACTGCAGAAATAATCCGTTTTGTAATTTGTCCCAAATACCTTTCTTCAGTCAAGGAGGCAGGCCTTTCCCCCCTGCTGCAGACGCCACACAGCTGTCACTCAAATCCTCTTGGCGCTGGGCACCGCCTCCTCACCGCATTACTGCTGCACAAGGTGGCTCTTTTAGTTTCAAACGCCTGGGGGGGGGTGACAGGTTCCCTTTAAAGCAGGTGATTTTCAGATGGCACATTCCCTTTATACTGCGGACGCTTTAGTATAGTCTTTCAACCGCATGGCTTGGACATGTGAAGCTCAATAAGACTATGTACGGTACTTCATCTGTACAAGCTACAAAAACTAAGATCACACAGCCGTGACAACTTAAGGTACAGCAGAGTGCATTTTTTGCCATCCTCATTCACAAACATATTGTCGTAATATTATGGTTATAAGAAAAACATGCAGTCACACCACGAGAAGGTCTTCATACATGACCACCTGCTTCATCGACCAAAGGGTACGTTAAATACTTAGCAGTGCCGATTGCAGAAATGTAGCATAGCTACACACGTTACATCACAATTAAAATATACATAATATATTATCTTTAAAACAAAGAAAAGGGATAAAGGAGCACTAAGCAAAAAGTGCGG
This sequence comes from Ranitomeya variabilis, assembly GCF_051348905.1. Lineage (NCBI taxonomy): Eukaryota > Metazoa > Chordata > Amphibia > Anura > Dendrobatidae > Ranitomeya > Ranitomeya variabilis. The sequence continues at coordinate 73,063,859 of NC_135237.1, read as the reverse complement.
ATGCAAGTCACAGAGTCCGGACCAACGGACTAGGGAACCTGTCACCCCCAAAATCGAAGGTGATCTAAGCCCACCGGCATCAGGGGCTTATCTACAGCATTCTGGAATGCTGTAGATAAGCCCCCAATGTAACCTGAAAGATGAGAAAAAGAGGTTAGATTATACTCACCTGGGCGGGCGGTCCGGTCCAGGGCCTCCCATCTACTTACGATGACGTCCTTTTCTTGTCTTCACTCTCCGGCGCAGGCGTACTTTGTCTGCCCTGTTGAGAGCAGAGCAAAGTACTGCAGCGTGCAGATGCTGGGTCTCTCTGACCTTTCGCAGCGCCGGCGCACTGCAGTACTTTGCTCTGCCCTCAACAGGGCAGACAAAATACGCCTGCGCCGGAGAGTGAAGACAAGAAGAGGACGTCATCGTAAGCAGATGGGAGGCCCTGGACCGGACCGCGACGTCCATCAGACCGGACCACAGCGGGACCGCCCTGGGTGAGTATAATCTAACCTGTTTTTCTCATCTTTCTGGATACATCGGGGGCTTATCTACAGCATTACAGAATGCTGTAGATAAGCCCCTGATGCCAGTGGGCTTAGCTCACCTTCGATTTTGGGGGTGACAGGTTCCCTTTAAATGCAAACAATGACAGCATTCATTTAAAAAAAAAAAAAAAAAAAGAGAGAAAAGTTGCATTTATACTGAGCACAAGCACACATTTCGGTTCTTGCAACGAGCCCTTGAAAAAAGGCTAAATGACAGAACCAAAACTTTATTGAAATAGGAGTACTGCAAAATGCGTATTTTTTGTTATTTTCTTCCACATGGATCCAGCAAGATGGCTAGCATTTTTCCGACCATAAAAGGCTAAACAAAAAACGCTAGGCCAGATCTTGGCTTTGATGAGGAAAGTCCCACTCCAGCATAAGAGGTCTGAGGACTTCAGCAAGGGCAGAGGAGATCTAAAGATACGACAGACCAGACGAGTCACGCGGAAGGCCAAGAAAAGTGAATGTGAGGTTCTTTTTGGTTTTTTACATATTATGTTCCTTGTGCTCTTAAGTCTGGAGAGGAACATTAAATTCATGAACAATAACTTCTCCGCATATCCAATTTGCAGGGACAAAATGCGCAAACTGACAAGGTTGTATTTTGCCAGATCCGCTCATCTCTAAAGGATATAGTTTACACTGTTCTAGAAAAGGACTCTGTGACTCAAACAAAATGTCTGGAGGTATCAGGCTAGGAAAATGTACAGACGGGATGGATTTTTCTAGTGCACCCATAACAATTTGCAACCACTAACCTGTGTCGGCAGAGCTTTCCGGTTCTGCTGCCTCCAGTCCATCCATGCTGTCTTCATCCTCCAAAGCAGTCTTTCCTCTACTCCGAGGCCTAGAAAAAGAATACGATACCAATGAACAGGTGCACGATTATTCTGCACGACTAAGATGGGAAATTCAGAGAAATTACTAGTATTCCAGCGTCTCAGGATTCAGTGATCCAAACAACCACCACAACAGTAAACACAAGCATGAATCACGTTTTATTACTTTGCATCAATGATCTGAAAAGCGTTCGATGTGTCCAGCATGTATTTACTAATCTCTGAACACGTTCATAGGAAATAGAGAAAACAATAACAAAGAAAATCAAAGAATGGTAAGGTCTGCAAAGCGCTGTGCAATATGATGGCACTGTACAAGTAAAATAAAACAAGTTATCTACACAATAGAAGTGAAAGCTCAGCTCTAAACATTTTTTTACGCGCAAAATTCTCTGCGGATTAAATTTTGTGTTACGAGTTTTATTTTTGTAAGTCGAGCTCTAAATGCCTTACGAAGAGTTATTATAAGCAGAGATGTTACCAAGGCTCTGGTCACAATATATACCCCTGCTATAGGGGGTACAGAGCCTTGGCCCTCTACCATCACAATGGTAATGACAGCTGGCTCCCTACAAGCCCATCACCAGGAGCCTAAAGATGCAAATCCAGATATCACTGGATGTTCATGTACACCAAGATGCAAAAAACGGGTTAAGGACTATTAAATGTCTTACAATGTTTTCCAACAATATTTTTTGGACATTTAAGTTAAATGACTACAACTGAACTAAAAAAAAAATAATTAGGAGGGGAAAAAAAAACGAAAAAAAAACACCTTGGCGCTGAAGACTACAGCAGGCGAGTATATTTCTAACGGCAGGTAAATTAGATTAGTAACAACACTAAAGCGCTGAAATGAAAAAAAAAAAACAACACATGCTGGAGTGGTGCCTTAAATGAGCTAAACAACCCTCGCGACAGGCCATTGTGTTCTACCTACACGTTGTACCACACAATTAGGACAGGAAGGCAACGCCGACATATCTGGCTCAGAGAGAACTGTATAGACAACTGAAACCTACTAGGAATCCCCCCCGGCTCAGGGTGGATAGAAGAACGTCCATAAAGAACCAACTGAAATAGTCAAAAAATGAAACAGAGCAGATTCATAATTTGTGATTTATTGATTTTCTTTTTTGGTTCTGCACTCCCGCCAAATTGTTCAAAATAGAGCAGAGTCCATGAATTTGGGGCAAAATTAAAAAAGTTTTATTTAACCAATTTTTTTTGCAACTTTTGAGCAGCAATTTATTACGCCACAAGCCTTACATCGGGTGCAGGGAGGAGTGAGACGCATCAGAAAAATGTGATATTGGGTAAAAGTCACATTTCATGAATCTTCTGGACAAGCGAAGTCGTTGAGGGGGGAACTTAAAAGCAGAAAAATAACTTAAAAAGAGCCACAAAATATATAGAGAATAAGGCACAAATATTAACGCCACTAATAAAGAGCAAATTAGTGAATAAATCGGAGATTGAGAGCTATAGGCTGATCGGCCATGACATCATTGTTAGGACTTCACCTGTCAGTGGCGCTCTCGCAGTACAATGGCGCCTGCCAAGAGATGGGATACATGGGGCGGCATATGAGCAGTCCGTTCTTGAAGTTGACGTAACCAAAGTAGCAAAAAGGGCGAATGTAAGGCTCTGTACAATCCTGACTAGGCCCCTACTGTGATGGCCAGTGGATTGAGGCAGAACATTTTTAATACTGGTGTTTCTAGATGGTCCAAGAGAGGACAACAGAAGAACGATGCAGCTGGGGAGTACGGGCTAGCCTCTCTGGTCCGATCCCACAGAAGAACTACTGGGGCACAACTGACAAATGGGTAATGCCGGCCACGACAGAAGGGTGTCAGAACGCGCAGATTACACCTTGCTGTGAATGGACTGTGCGGCTGCAGACCCTTCTAAAGGCTGAGTCACACATAACGATATTGTTAACGATATCATTGCAACGTCACGATTTTGGTGACGTAGCCAACGATCCCGCTAACGATCTCGTTATGTGTGACAGCGACCAACGATCAGGCCCCTGCTGGGAGATCGTTGGTCGATGGGAATGATCAGGACCTTTTTTTGGTCGCTGATCACCCGCTGTCATCGCTGGATCGGCGTGTGTGATGCCGATCCAGCGATGTGTTCACTTGTAACCAGGGTAAATATCGGGTTACTAAGTGCAGGGCCGCGCTTACTAACCCGATATTTACCCTGGTTACCATTGTAAAAGTTAAAAAAAAAAAACAGTACATACTCACATTCTGATGTCTGTCACGTCCCCCGGCGTCCACAGGGTTAAAACTGCTTTCGGCAAGAGCGCTGCTAATATGCACGCGCTGCTGCCAAGAGCTTCCCTGCACTCAGCGCCGGCCGTAAAGCAGAGCACAGCGGTGACGTCACCGCTGTTACTGCCGCCACTGACACATTCAGTGCAGGGAAGCTCTCGGCAGCAGCACATGCATATTAGCAGCGCTCTTGCCGAAAGCAGTTTTAACCCTGTGGACGCCGGCGGGGGACGTCACAGACATCAGAATGTGAGTAGGTAGGTTTTTTTTTTAACTTTTACAATGGTAACCAGGGTAAATATCGGGTTACTAAGCGCGGCCCTGCACTTAGTAACCCGATGTTTACCCTGGTTACCCGGGTGCTGCAGGGGAACTTTGGCATCGTTGAAGACAGTTTCAATGATGCCGAAGTCGTTCCCCTGATCGTTTGTCGCTGGAGAGAGCTGTCTGTGTGACAGCTCCCCAGCGACCACACAACGACTTACCAACGATCACGGCCAGGTCGTATCGCTGGTCGTGATCGTTGGTAAGTCGTTTAGTGTAACGGTACCTTAAGAGCCAACAGTCCGGACCTTTATCAGCACAATTACGCAAGCCCTGGAATTCAACTGCCCAAATCTCAACCCAAGTTGGTGGTGGAAAAACTTGAACCCCTTCAAAATGTATATAAATAGTGATAGGTTAAAATGTGTATGGCATGCTCCACTTCTAAGGCTACTTTCACACTAGCGTTAACTGCATTACGTCGCAAATCCGTTTTTTGCCGAAAAAACGGATGCGTCAAAAAAAGTGAAAAACGTATGCCACGCATACAGCATTTCGACGGATCCGTCGCAAATCCGCTAAACGTTTCCGTCGAAAATACTGGATGCGTTGCATACGTTGCATCCGTTTTTACCATCCGTTGCATCCGTTTTTACGACGGATCCGTTTTTAAAATGGGAGGCTCCCAAATTTGATTGGCTACTGGAAAATATGGAAAACTATATAATTACTGTTTTTACAGCCCATCTTTGAGGGTTTTAGTTTTGTGGCAGCGATGGAAGGTGTTCTTGTGAGGATTGCACTTAAATACGTGGCACTTATATACGTGGCACTTATATACGTGGCACTTAAATACGTGGCACTTAAATACGTGGCACTTAAATACGTGGCACTTAAATTCGTGGCACTTATATACGTGGCACTTAAATACGTGGCACTTAAATACGTGGCACTTAAATTCGTGGCACTTATATACGTGATACGTGGCACTTAAATACGTGGCACTTGAATACGTGGCACTTGAATACGTGGCACTTGAATACGTGGCACTTGAATACGTGGCACTTAAATACGTGGCACTTAAATACGTGGCACTTAAATACGTGGCACTTAAATACGTGGCACTTAAATACGTGGCACTTGAATACGTGGCACTTGAATACGTGGCACTTAAATACGTGCCACGTATATAAGTGCCACGTATTTCAGTGCCACGTATTTCAGTGCCACGTATTTAAGTGCCACGTATTTAAGTGCCACGTATTTAAGTGCCACGTATCACGTATATAAGTGCCACGTATTTAAGTGCCACGTATTTAAGTGCCACGTATATAAGTGCCACGTATATAAGTGCCACGTATATACGTGGCCATATATGTGGGGTTGAAGGCCCAGGCCAGGTTTATATAGATTTGGGGGTGTCTGGCCATTTGGCAACAAAATCCAGCTTCTGAGCATGCTCAGTGTAAAAAAACGTATTGCAGCGCTGCATTGCGTCGTACGACGTGTCCCGACGCATCCGTCGCTCATAGGCTTCCATTGTAGCCAACGACGCATGCCGCAGGATGCGTCGCGACACGTTTTTTAGGCGGAGACAAAAAACGCTACAAGCAACGTTTTTTGCCGACGACGTATCGCCAAATTTCGACGCATCCGTCGTAAAACGTACACGACGTATGCCAATCCGTCGCAATACGTCGCCAATACAAGTCTATGGGGAAAAAACGCATCCAGCAAAAACTTTTGCTGGATGCGTTTTTTCGGAAAAAAGACGTTTTGAGACGTAATGCAGTTAACGCTAGTGTGAAAGTAGCCTAAGCGAATAATCCCCACAATCTGGTGTCCCCTTTAAGATCCAGCCACACAAGTTACTATGAAGAAAAAAGCAGCTAACACCTCTGCGGGCGCTGCGACTGGTGACCACAATGCGAGATGACGCTGCAGCTACTCACTGAGGCCGGCGCTGTGGTTATCGCTCGGCTCTGCTGTTTTGTTCTGTTTGTCTGCTTAGGAACAAGATCAGCAGCAGCATGGAAAAGGGGCCGAGATTACCGATAAAGGAAAAGAAAAAAAAAAAAAAAAAAAAGATTTGGGGCAAATTTACACGTGTGTTATAAAATCTGTGCATTTACAGGTGCTGTAAAAAAAAAAAAAAAAAACCTGGTGCAACAAATTTTACACCAAATTATCCTGGAAGTAAAGGGGGGGACAAATCTCTGCATCACTTACATGAAATAAAATGTGGCAGAACATTTTGAATGGAGATACCTTTTCCGCTGTACACTCTGTATGAGTCAATGTAAGGGCCACAAAGGAGCCTTGACCCAGGGCTAACAGGAGCCAAAGCAGACAACCGTCAGAGTAGTCACTAGGAGCCGCACCGTCCGAACACAGCTACAGCAGGGCGATGGGGCCAGGTACACCGGCATATTAACTGTGGAGGTGCCGAGCACACCTCACTGCATGCCGAGCACACCTCACTGCATGCCGAGCACACCTCACTGCATGCCGAGCACACCTCACTGCATGCCGAGCACACCTCACTGCATGCCGAGCACACCTCACTGCATGCCGAGCACACCTCACTGCATGCCGAGCACACCTCACTGCATGCCGAGCACTCCTCACTGCATGCCGAGCACTCCTCACTGCATGCCGAGCACTCCTCACTGCATGCCGAGCACTCCTCACTGCATGCCGAGCACTCCTCACTGCATGCCGAGCACTCCTCACTGCATGCCGAGCACTCCTCACTGCATGCCGAGCACTCCTCACTGCATGCCGAGCACTCCTCACTGCATGCCGAGCACTCCTCACTGCATGCCGAGCACTCCTCACTGCATGCCGAGCACTCCTCACTGCATGCCGAGCACTCCTCACTGCATGCCGAGCACACCTCACTGCATGCCGAGCACACCTCACTGCATGCCGAGCACACCTCACTGCATGCCGAGCACACCTCACTGCATGCCGAGCACACCTCACTGCATGCCGAGCACACCTCACTGCATGCCGAGCACACCTCACTGCATGCCGAGCACACCTCACTGCATGCCGAGCACACCTCACTGCATGCCGAGCACACCTCACTGCATGCCGAGCACACCTCACTGCATGCCGAGCACACCTCACTGCATGCAGTATATTGGGTCCAGCTCTCCCCCAAAGCACCGAACTAAGCGCTTATAGAGGAAAATCAAAATGGTCCTGTTTGCATTAAAGGTGTTGGGTCACTCACATGTTGAGTATTTGGAAGCCAAAACCAGGAGTGGCTAAAAAAAAAAAAATTTGTAGAAGTGGTGATGTGTTTCTATTACGCTTTTCCTCTGTCTGATCCCCTCCTAATTTTGGCTTACAAATACTGATGCAAAATACTCAATGTGTGCACGTGGCCTTATTCCCAACATGAGCATCCACAGGAAAGGTGCTAACTTTCTGATCAATGGGGCCCTGACCGAAGCCCAGAATAGTTCTGGAAAGCCCCATAAGAATGGTGTGTTGGGTACCACTGCTCCATTCTTCGTCAATGGGATCAACAGAGAGCTGACAGCTGTACTTGGCCATTTCCAGTAGCCCCAATAAAGAATAGATGGAGAGGTGGTGCGCATGTGTCTTAAGCTCAATACAACAGAAATCATTCACGAAATCGGTGGGGGTCGCCACGGTTGGTCCTCCACAATCAGTACATTTTCAATGTTGGAAATAACAATTTAAGCCTAAAAGCGATCCATCATCTTGTGACTAAAAAGTGTATGCATACATGTATACATTTCTGATGTATAGTCACCATACCTGGTACTCTCTGTTGCCTCATCCACTCAAGATTGCCAATCCGTTCCTCGTACTTCCACGATGGCCACCAGAAAGCATAAAGCGTGCAATGACGTGAAGTCTAAATCACATCTCACCTGCCTTTTCTGTGCTGTACCATAGGAGAGTCAGGACTTAGATGTACCGCTGTGGTTGCCACCTTGGAAGCAGGAGGAATGGGGAACATTGATCTGGGACAGTAGAATTCTGGAAACAAACTGAAGACACGTTATGGTGGCTAAACATGAGACATGTAGTCGGTATTTAGTCTCAGATTGGAAGGTTGCTTTAAGGCTGCATTCGCACATCTGTGTTCATTCCATTTCATCTAGGACAGCACACGGACCCATAGTTTCATTGAGTCATACACACTTTGGCATTTATACCTCAGCCTGCCCTACTCTTCTGAGAGCCTATTGGGATCAGCATAAGACGGATGGAACATGGAGGACTGGCTGCGTACTTCAGTTTTCCATTCACGTTTCATCTGTGTTTAACTGATCCATTGCTAAGGGTCAACATAGAAATAAAAGTTTACAAAAATGCAGCAACTAGATGCACCTGAGAAATGGATGCACACGAGGAAAAAAAAAATGGTATGTTTCTATCGGATGATAACTCACATGTGTGACTGCAACCTGAGCCATACAGGGAGATGAGTTATTCACTGAAAGCAAAACCTGGTAAAATTATGTCCAGGTACAAAGCATCATACAGATTAAAGACAACTCAGGTAAGAACAACAGGCTGGAGTTAACTAGTAGCCAGGTAGACAAAAAAATATATATGACATCAGCAGAAATCAACAGGGGCAGCTGCAAACTTCCTAGCGTCTCTACATGGGATCCAAGGCGCTGTCAAGCCTGAGAGATCTGATCAACATCAGTCTCAATTCAGCAACAAAACATGAATTTTGGGTCACCAGATCCTGCAATGTCCGATCGCAGGGGATCAGAATTCATCAGACACCTCTGCTGCTGATCACCTACAGGGATAATAAGAGGTTTACTCCCCAGCAAACCTCCTGAGGTGTGATGGTTAAAGCACGTGGACATTTTAAATATTCTATGGGATTATTCACGTATCAGGGTTTTTTTTGTTTGGCTCAATGATGGCCCACAAAATAATGAACAGAGACAAGCCTACCCAGGCCCATCTCCCAAACAGAACTCATCCATTCATGTGACCGAAACATGGAAGTTTTACACTGACAACTTGCTAGGAGAAGCCTTGGAAACAGACATCTTTTTATTTGGTGAAACACATGGACCACATTTTTTCTTTTTAGCAAACGTGAAAACAATTACGGGAGCGAGTAAGGCTAAGAGTTATTTGCCGCAGGTGCCTGATAATTATCTCTCACTAGTGGTTTAGTCATTTGCACTCTATAATTATTGTGCTTTTGATATAATAGAAATTACCGTAGTTCTCTTGGTGCCAAGTTTCTGCTGAGCCTGTGCTGGAGGTGTGTTCACACACACCAGCCAATCGGAAGAGGCAGAGGGCAGCAGCCTGAGCCAATCACAAGGCAGAGGGCGTGTCTCAGACTACCTCAGTCTAGCTGTGGGCAATGTTGCCAATCTGCAGTCACAGATCACAACTTTGTCCTAACGGAGTTGATACAAAATGCAACCAAAAAAGTAAGATTGGGGAAAATAAATCGCATACACAGCTCCACAAAAACCAGCAACTTGCACTTCTTTTTCAGCACACAAGTGGACAGTCGTTTTAAAGAAGATCTGTCTGCACTCGACTAGTACCATTTTCTAATAAATACTTACATCATTAAAGAAATCTGCAGCATCTTTGATAAAACTGGATCTTGCCATGTTAGTCTGTTATTTCCCCAATAAACGGACAACTTGGTGGACAATCACACCACGCCAGGGTATCAGATTGCAAGGGAGAATCAAAGTGTAGACACCCTTTAACGGTTGTTTACACACAAACTTCACAGAAAGAAGCATATTCATATATAGCAGGGTCTGAATAATGGCGCTTCTGTAATATATGTACACGGAATGGTAGAGTTGCTCAATGCAGGAGTCACTAAATCATCCCAGAAAGACGTCTGTCCAGCCTCTGTTTGAAGACTTCCATCGAAGGAGGACTCACCCACCTCATGGCAGCCTGTTCCACTCATTGATCACCCTCACTGTCCGTTTTTTCTAATATATAATCGGTATCTTCTCTTTCAGTTTCATTTCATTGCTTCTCATGTTTCCATGTGCAAATGAGAATAAGGATGATCCCTCTACACTGACATCCCTTCAGATATTTGTAGCCAGCTATTAACCCCTTCATGACCCAGCCTATTTTGGCCTTAATGACCTTGCCGTTTTTTGCAATTCTGACCAGTGTCCCTTTATGAGGTAATAACTCCGGAACGCTTCAACGGATCCTAGCGGTTCTGAGATTGTTTTTTCGTGACATATTGGGCTTCATGTTAGTGGTAAATTTAGGTCGATAATTTCTGCGTTTATTTGTGAAAAAAATGGAAATTTGGCGAAAATTTTGAAAATTTTGCAATTTTCACATTTTGAATTTTTATTCTGTTAAACCAGAGAGTTATGTGACACAAAACAGTTAATAAATAACATTTCCCACATGTCTACTTTACATCAGCACAATTTTGGAAACAAATTTTTTTTTGCTAGGAAGTTATAAGGGTTAAAATTTGACCAGTGATTTCTCATTTTTACAACAAAATTTACAAAACCATTTTTTTTAGGGACCACCTCACATTTGAAGTCATTTTGAGGGTTCTATATGGCTGAAAATACCCCAAAGTGACACCATTCTAAAAACTGCACCCCTCAAGGTGCTCAAAACCACATTCAAGAAGTTTATTAACCCTTCAGGTGTTTCACAGCAGCAGAAGCAACATGGAAGTAAAAAATGAACATTTAACTTTTTAGTCACAAAAATGATCTTTTAGCAACAATTTTTTTATTTTCCCAAGGGTAAAAGGAGAAACTGGACAACGAACGATGTTGTCCAATTTGTCCTGAGTATGCTGATACCTCATATGTGGGGGTAAACCACTGTTTGGGCGCACGGCAGGGCTCTGAAGGGAAGGAGCGCCATTTGACTTTTTGAATGAAAAATTGGCTCCAATCTTTAGCGGACACCATGTCGCGTTTGGAGAGCCCCCGTGTGCCTAAACATTGGAGCTCCCCCACAAGTGACCCCATTTTGGAAACTAGACCCCCCAAGGAACTTATCTAGAAGCATAGTGAGCACTTTAAACCCCAAGGTGCTTCACAAATTGATCCGTAAGAATGAAAAAGTACTTTTTTTTCACCAAAAAATTATTTTAGCCTCAATTTTTTCATTTTCACATGGGCAACAGGATAAAATGGATCCTAAAATTTGTTGGACAATTTCTCCTGAGTACACCGATACCTCACATGTGGGGGTAAACCACTGTTTGGGCACATGGTAAGGCTCGGAAGGGAAGGAGCGCCATTTGACTTTTTGAATGAAAAATTATCTCCATCGCTAGCAGACACCATGTCACGTTTGGAGAGCCCCTGTGTGCCTAAACATTGGAGCTACCCCTCAAGTGACCCCATTTTGGAAACTAGACCCCCCAAGGAACTTATCTAGAAGCATAGTGAGCACTTTAAACCCTCAGGTGCTTCACAAATTGATCCGTAAAAATGAAACTAGGAGTTAGACATACCGGTAACGGTATTTCCAGGAGTCCATTATGACAGCACCACAAGGAGGTTGCTCTTCATATCCTTGATAGGGACAGGAACACAGAAGAGGTTAAATAGCCCCTCCCCACCTCCACCCTTCAGTGATTTGACAAAGTACCACACCAGGATGGATACACCGCAATTTTATTGAACTTCCTCTCTATACATGTTTATATCACACATCAGACAGGAGTTCAAGGGAGGGTAAATAATGGGTGCTGTCATAATGGACTCCTGGAAATACCGTTACCGGTATGTCTAACTCCTAGTTTCCAGGTCGTCCCTTATGACAGCACCACAAGGAGAAATACCAAATAACTCCTATTTAGGGCGGGATTACAGCTTGGAGGACCTTCCTCCCAAAGCCGGTCTGTTGTTTTGACAGAACGTCTAGTTTGTAGTGTCTACAAAAGGTATTTGAACTAGACCAAGTTGCCGCCCGGCAACTTTGGTCCATGGATGCACCCGCACTCTCTGCCCATGAAGCAGATATTGCTCTCAGAGAGTGGGCTTTTAGGTGTTCTGGAGGGGATTCACCGGCTGAAGTATACGCAGCGCAAATAGTAGTTTTAATCCATCTAGCTAGAGTTGCTTTTGAGGCTTTTTTGCCTCTATTTTTCCCCGACATCTGTATAAAGAGATTTGGATCAATTCTCCAGCCGTCTGTAAGTTTCAAATACTGCAAAACTGTTCTCTTAACATCCAGGGAATGGAGAGAACGTTCTTTTTCGTTGTTAAAGTTCTGACAGAACGTAGGCAAAATTATTTCCTGGCTTCTGTGAAAGTCCGTCACAACTTTCGGAAGAAACGAAGGTAACCCTCAAGTGCTTCACACTGTAGATGTAATTCACGTTTTTCAAAAATCTGCTATGTGTAAAAGTAACTTTCAGGCTATGTACACACATAGGAAAAGAGGTGCAGAATTTTCTGCACAAAATCCGCATCTCCTGGCAGAATCCGCAGCCGCAGATTTGCCGCGGTTTTTATGCAGAATTGATGCGGATTTTGTGCAGATTTTCTGCGGTTTTTGCCACTGCGGATTTTTATCATGGAGGGGTGCAGAAACGCTGCAGATCCGCAAAAAAGAAGTGACATGCACTTCTTTGAAATGCGCAGCAACTCCGCACTGATTTTTCCGCAACATCTGCACAGCTTTTTTTTTAATCCCATTGAATAACATTGTACTGTACATCACAGTGCGGATCAGCAGCGTCTCTGGCAGAAAAAACGGCTGCGGATCCGCAGCAAATCCGCATCCTCAGGCTATGTACACACGTTGCGGATTTGCCTCTGGAATTTTTTGTGCGGATTCTGCATCTCTTGGCAGAAAATACAGGTGCGGATTTGATGCGTTTTTTAATGCGTATTTGCTGCGTTTTTACCCCTGCGGATTTCTTTAATAGAATGGGTACAAAAACGCTGCAGATCCGCAAAAAAGAAGTGACATGCTCCTTCTTTTAATCTGCACCTTTTTCTTGCGGAATTTTCAGCACCATTAGCACAGCATATTTTTTTTCCATTGATTTACATTGTACTGTAAATCACTTGCGGATCTGCAGCGTTTCTGCGCGGAAAAAAACGCTGCGGATCCGCAGTAAATCCGCAACGTGTGCACATAGCCTCAGCCAACTTCTGCATCATAAGATTCTACAGAAAGTTTCCAGGCACATTTTTGGCAGCAGTGTGGAAGTAAATTTGCCACTAATTTGCGTCAACCTTTTTTTTTTTTTGTGGATCATTTGGTACTTGTGTATGATTTGCATGTGTGAACAAACCCTTACATTGTGTGTTTTTCTAAGCTTTTTTGGCATCTACGGGCACCTCTTTAGCCCTAATTCTTCATCACTAAAATTAACTTATCAGAACTGTCAAAAATATTTTCCTACGAGATCAACAAGCATATAGTGACTGAGCTGTGGTCTTATTAGGCACAGTATTCAGTCTTAAACAAGCTGAATAATTTCCTGTACTTAATGTTTCCTGGTGATAAGTAACCAAAGCGACAATACTGTGACTATGTCGCTACACATCAATCCAACCAACATCTACCTTTTCACAGTTTAGGAAAACAGCCCAATGTTATCTTTTAATGCTCACATTAGAGGAATATAAACACATAGAAACTCATAACGCAGAAAATCTCATCATCTATAGTCAGGGTCCGCTATGGTCCTGTCCACCACCCCGACCACCACTCAATACAGCAATGATTCTTACAACAGAAGCCAAGAAGCAAATCAGATCGGTATATTGCAGAAAACATTTGTAAAAAAATATCAAATATACCATCTCTAATGGCTGTGGAGAGGCACATGTATAATATACTCAGATTTCTGCACTAACCAGGTGACACTTATGTGTTGCCTACTGACACTAAAGACTGTACGTAAAGTCCAATGTCAATCCAGCTCTCACCAGCGATCATTTTTATAAGTTCCTGATCATGTCAGAAGATTAAGGGTAAAAAAAAGGAGGGAAAAGACCGTGCTGATGAAGAGCCAAACCAGACCGATGTGACCAAAACCCACACAGTAAGTGGCTCTGCGGTGCTGACCTACTAGTTCACATCCCGGGGGTCCATTCTCCCAAAAAGGTCTTGAGTGGTGCCCAACTATACTCATCCAAAGAAAGGTATTCACAGAAAATACTAGACTGTGCAGTATACTTTATTCCTTTTGACAAAGGGACCCCAAGCTTCACGTACCCCATTGTACATCCATATAGTGGGGTACACAGCAAACTTCAATCGGAGACGCACTTTTTCCCAGCACATACATCAAAATAGGTTTAAGCTGTAATATAGGTGATGGTGGGGTTGTTGGCAGAAAAGAGGAAGGAGCCTGTTCAAAATTAAGAAATCTACAGTACGGGCAGGTTCTATGGAGATGACATGAGCCTGAAAACGATTGCTTGGTCTATAAATCACAATGAACTGTTTCCAAAACAACCCCTAATGTTTGCTAGATTTCTACAAGTTCACATTTTTGCATTTGGCCTTTGACCAATTCCCCGTTGCTGCCCGGGTTTGCAAACAAACTTTGATAAAGCTCTTTGAAGAGACTCCCCCCTTTGGAATCAGACAGCGCTCACATCTGCATCAGATCCTCCAATACAAATTCCCTCGTATTTCACAAATTGGAGCTGCATGCAATGTCTTCTCTTCTAGAAAAAAAAAGATGGACTCCAGTAAATGCCAATGGGGTCTGTTAAGATCTGTTGTGTGACAAATCCATCAGCGGTGGGCTGCGTTTCTAAGTATGATGCTCCTAGAGTCTGCAACAACAAGCATTGCTCCTATTTGCTTACCTGCAGCACATCCATGGCATAAGGATGTGAGCACAGGACCCAGTGTATGTAATCTGCCGGTGATCGCTTTCCCCAAGACACTGCACAATCATGGACATGCTCTGCTTTTTTCTCATTAAAGGGAACCTGTCCCCCCTCCCCCCCAGGGCCTATTAAAGTAAATGGGCCACCTTCAGCAGCACTAAGGCAACATTCTGTGAAGGGGACTCTTCTGTTTATTATCCCTAGGAACGTAGAAATAATGACTTTTATAAATTTCCCGCCATACCTCTATTGAGTCAGGTAGGTATGTTTTCTCCCCCGGACTCAACCGCCTCGCAGCCGTCCATCATCCCCCGTTCTCCTCCGGCCCCTCTGTTGTGACGTCACCGGCGCCTTCGTGTAGCAGAGGCGCCAGACCCCGCCCCACAGTGTGTTATGATGTATTCACATTTTGGGCTGAGAATCTGGCGCCTGCGCAGTGGAGCGGGTCGCCATGCTCCATTGAAGATAGTGCCGATGTCTCGCGAGATTTGTGAAGTCTCGCAAGCCTTCGGCACTATCTTCAATGGAGAACGATGACCCGCTCCACTGCACAGGCGCCAGATTCCCAGCCCCGTAGTGTGAATTCATCATAACACTGCGGGATGGGATCTGGGGCCTCGGCTACACGAAAGCGCCAGTGACATCACAACTAAGAGGCGGCGGCGCCCGGTGGGATGATGGACGGCTGCGAGGCGGTTGAGTCTGGGAGAAATTGTACCTCCCTGACTCAATAGAGGTGTGGCAGGAAATTTATAAAAGTCACTATTTCAGCGTTCCTAGGGATAATAAACATAAGAGCCACCTTCACAGAATGCAGCCTTAGTGCTGCTGAAGGTGGCTCTTTTACTTTAATATGCCCTGGGGGGGGGTGGGACAGGTTCCCTTTAAACAAGAAAAATACCTAATATACCGGTGGTGGGGAAAGTAAACTGATATCATGCCAGAAAGTGCTTCTGTCATCAAGATAGCCCTTCTTAAAACTGTGCCGAGAAAGCAGGTCACCGCACAGGACACAAGAGTCCTATAAAGCTGGCCATGTCCAGGAGGATTCTCACAAAATAGCTGAACCCATACTTACATTTCATCTTACGATCAAATGTTATTCTTTAACTTATTTCTTTAAGCCAGAATTTCCTTAAAAGCTTATTCTCAAGATATTAAAGCTACACTCTGTTGAATTTTTATTATTTGCCCGTTTGTTATGGATCTTGTAAAAGTAAAAAAAAAAAAAAACCGTACATACTCACCATCTGATGTCCTTCAGGTCCCTTGCCGTCTGCTTCCTGCTCTGACTGAGTGCCGCCGTACAGTGAGAGCAGAGCACAGCGGTGACGTCACCGCTGTGTTCTGCTCTCACTTTCCGGCCGGCAGACAGTCAGAGCGGGAAGCAGACGGCAAGGGACCTGAAGGACATCAGATGGTATGTACGTTTTTTTTTTACTTTTACGCTGGTAACCACGGTAAACATCGGGTTACTAAGCGCGGCCCTGCACTTAGTAACCCGATGTTTACCCTGGTTACCAGCGAACGCATCGCTGGATCGCTGTCACACACAACGATCCAGCGATGACAGCGGGAGATCCAGCGACGAAAGAAAGTTTCAAACGATCTGCTACGACGTACGATTCTCAGCAGGGTCCCTGATCGCTGCTGCGTGTCAGACACTGCGAGATCGTAACTATATCGCTAGAATGTCACGAATCTTGCCGTCGTAGCGATGAAAATGCCACTGTGTGACGGTACCCTTAGCCAGCATAAGTACATGTGGGGGTTGCCTGGGTGCTAGGGAATCCCCACATGAACTTATGCTGGCTAACAGATGTAAATCATTCAGCTGCGGTAAGAAAAACGAAATCTCCGAGCACTAAAAAATACTCGGGAGGACCCCCGAGCATGCTCGAGAAATCTCGAGTAACGAGTATATTCGCTCATCACTAATTATGACCCTTTAGTATTCACCTGACACTGATAAGAGATGTAATAGGATAAATAGTAAATACAGAGCAGCCCTCACACAGTATTACTATGACCTGAAGGAGCTCGCATCTCAGTAATGTATATTCGCTCATCACTAATGTGTATGTTATACGTGGGCAGAAGTGTACTTCACAACTTGAACTTATATATTTAGCAGGTCTCAGATTCTGATTCAGCTACATATAGGAAGTTGATTTCCTACAAACTGCTCCACCTTAATGCAACATGGTCTAGAACGTAGGAATCACATGACCTGTAAATCCAAAAGTGGGAAAAAAAAACCTAACCTAAGCTGCCAAAAAGTGTAGTAGGCCTCATTCAGACGTCAGTTTTTCACATGCTGGTTTTATCCGTGGTATTTTACAGCAGACCTTGTACGCATTAAATTCTACATTGCTATTAACATGTTTGTGCGGTTTTTATTTGCAGACAGTATGTACGCTAAGAAAAAAAATCATGGTGACATTTCTTTAAATCAGCATCTCGGATCAAAATTACCAATTCATATCTATAGGTTTATGAAATCCACGGGCACTTGGATGACATCTGCGAACCCTCAGTGATTAACACTGTAATGTGTAGGAGATGATATATAATTTATTTTTTCATGTGTGAAAATCACAGGTGAAACTTTGATGGTAAAAGCTGAAACACGGACGAAACACTGATGAAAAACGAATGAAAAACATTGATGCTCGGAGTGATTTTTCTCATACAGAAAATAAACGAACGTCTGAGTGAGGCCTTGATTTGACCTAAAAAGTAAAGATTTTTGAAAAATACATGAATGGGTTAACTGTTACAAACAGAGCTGCCTAGATCCTGCGTCCAGAGGATCAGGTGAGGTCTCACACAGCAGCTCTGCCTTCAGCAAGAACTAGTCACATGCTGGCTGCTACAGTTACAGCGCTCCTAGGAAAGCACCAAATGCCAACACCTGTACTAGGAACAGGGAGAAGGGAGCGCAAAAAGGATTTTTAGAAACCTGAAGAGTCCCATAAACCCCTCTACAGAGCTCTGCATCCAGCCCAGGCACCCTCCTCCACTACAGAGCTCTGCATCCAGACCCAGGCACCCTCCTCCCCTACAGAGCTCTGCATCCAGGCCCAGGCACCCTCCTCCCCTACAGCTCTGCATCCAGGCCCCGGCACCCTCCTCCCCTACAGAGCTCTGCATCCAGGCCCAGGCACCCTCCTCCTCCCCTACAGAGCTCTGCATCCAGGCCCAGGCACCCTCCTCCTCCCCCTACAGAGCTCTGCATCCAGGCCAAGGCACTCTCCTCCCCTCTACAGAGCTCTGCATCTGGGCGCAGGCACCCTCCTCCCCTACAGAGCTCTACATCCAGGACCCTCCTCCCCTACAGAACTCTGCATCCAGCCCCAGGCACCCTCCTCCCCTACAGAGCTCTGCATCCAGACCCAGGCACCCTCCTCCCCTACAGAGCTCTGCATCCAGGCCCAGGCACCCTCCTCCCCTACAGCTCTGCATCCAGGCCCCGGCACCCTCCTCCCCTACAGAGCTCTGCATCCAGGCCCAGGCACCCTCCTCCCCTACAGCTCTGCATCCAGGCCCCGGCACCCTCCTCCCCTACAGAGCTCTGCATCCAGGCCCAGGCACCCTCCTCCTCCCCTACAGAGCTCTGCATCCAGGCCCAGGCACCCTCCTCCTCCCCCTACAGAGCTCTGCATCCAGGCCAAGGCACTCTCCTTCCCTCTACAGAGCTCTGCATCTGGGCGCAGGCACCCTCCTCCCCTACAGAGCTCTACATCCAGGACCCTCCTCCCCTACAGAACTCTGCATCCAGCCCCAGGCACCCTCCTCCCCTACAGAGCTCTGCATCCAGACCCAGGCACCCTCCTCCCCTACAGAGCTCTGCATCCAGGCCCAGGCACCCTCCTCCCCTACAGCTCTGCATCCAGGCCCCGGCACCCTCCTCCCCTACAGAGCTCTGCATCCAGGCCCAGGCACCCTCCTCCCCTACAGCTCTGCATCCAGGCCCCGGCACCCTCCTCCCCTACAGAGCTCTGCATCCAGGCCCAGGCACCCTCCTCCTCCCCTACAGAGCTCTGCATCCAGGCCCAGGCACCCTCCTCCTCCCCCTACAGAGCTCTGCATCCAGGCCAAGGCACTCTCCTCCCCTCTACAGAGCTCTGCATCTGGGCGCAGGCACCCTCCTCCCCTACAGAGCTCTACATCCAGGACCCTCCTCCCCTACAGAACTCTGCATCCAGCCCCAGGCACCCTCCTCCCCTACAGAGCTCTGCATCCAGGACCCTCCTCCCCTACAGAGCTCTGCATCCAGCCCCAGGCACCCTCCTCCCCCTACAGAGATCTGCATCCAGGCCCAGGCACCCTCCTCCACTACAGAACTCTGCATCCAGGCCCAGGCACCCTCCTCCCCTACAGAGCTCTGCATCCAGGCCCCGGCACCCTCCTCCCCTACAGAGCTCTGCATCCAGGCCCAGGCACCCTCCTCCTCCCCTACAGAGCTCTGCATCCAGGCCAAGGCACCCTCCTCCCCCTCTACAGAGCTCTGCATCCAGGCCAAGGCACCCTCCTCCCCCTCTACAGAGCTCTGCATCTGGGCCCAGGCACCCTCCTCCCCTACAGAGCTCTACATCCAGGCCCCAGCAGCCTCCTCCTCCCATACAGTGCTCTGCATCTGGGCGCAGGCACCCTCCTCCCCTACAGAGCTCTACATCCAGGACCCTCCTCCCCTACAGAACTCTGCATCCAGCCCCAGGCACCCTCCTCCCCTACAGAGCTCTGCATCCAGGACCCTCCTCCCCTACAGAGCTCTGCATCCAGGACCCTCCTCCCCTACAGAGCTCTGCATCCAGCCCCAGGCATCCTCCTCCCCTACAGAGATCTGCATCCAGGACCCTCCTCCCCTACAGAGCTCTGCATCCAGCCCCAGGCACCCTCCTCCCCTACAGAGATCTGCATTCAGGACCCTCCTCCCCTACAGAGCTCTACATCCAGCCCCAGGCACCCTCCTCCCTTACAGTGCTCTACATTCAAGCGCAAGCACCCTTCTTCCCTACAGAGCTCTGCATCCAGAACCAAGTGTCCTCCTCCCCAACAGAGCTCTGCATGCAGGCATCCTACTAGTCTACAGAGATCTGCATTCAAATACAGGCAATCACCCCAGCTACGGAGCTCTATATTATAGCCAAAGCTACATTCAAGCTTTATTATTTTTTCTGACCTCAACACTCTGCAGTCCTTAACGATTCAGGATCTATACAAGATCTCCGGTAACCTGTACTCTAGCATCAATCATAATTTGCATGCACAAAAAAAAAAAAGGAAAAAAAAAGGGGTGTTTAAAGAATTTTAAACAAAAATGTTTGTAATTTTTTACACTAACTCCACCAACTTTTTGTAATGCAACTCAGATTCACTTCAACTTAAGCAAGAACAAAAAAGTTATAGAAGAAGTTTACTCTAGTCCATGTCTGGATTATATTTGTAGTGTTGGAACACGGCCAGCAAAACGAAGAGCCAAACTCATTCAAAGGTTTGATTTTGGTGCATCTTACTCGAGTAGAATCTGGATCAAGACAGGAATTAAAAAAAAACAAAAACACAAACACGTTTGACTTGATGAATTGCCTAAAACTGTTTACTGCAGGAAGTAGAGAAAACAAAAATATATCACAAATTAGTTTTCAAAATCCCCATATTTAGTAACAAAACTAGATGGGAGGCCGAAAACAGAAGAGTGAGGCTTGTGTCTGTATTACGATCTGCTTAGAATAGAGAGGCATGAGCCCTCTTCTGCGCCTCTGGATGCCACATAGGACAAATTTACTGCATGCCCTGCATCAACGGTCTCCAAGATGGAGGCGTCTCTCTTTGGGGAGAATTTGTTTATCATACACAAAGTATGGTAGGCCTGAACATCAATGTATGGACGTTCGGCAGTACAGAAGTTATACAGGCTCCAGGCCACTATACATTGACAACCAACCGGACTATTAGGCAGAGACCCCATTCCTGATCTACATCCTATCTGGAGACAACTTGAGAAAGGTCCTGGGGACCGGACAACCCACTGGTGGGCAATACATCAGATCCTTCTCAGATGAATCATATTGACTCTGCTGATTTGCCTTATAGTTCACAGAACGAGATTGAGGCGCGCTGCAGATACTTGTTTGCGGGATTTCAGATGGAAGTATCTATCCACCCTTACCATGTTTGGTGCCTTATCCTTAAAGTTGTTGGAGTACAGATAAGATATAAAAAAGGGTCTAAGGGTACCGTCTTCACAGTGGCACTTTGGTCGCTACGACAGCATGATCCGTGACGTTCCAGCGATATACATACGATCTCGCTGTGTCTGACACGCTACTGCGATCAGGGACCCCGCTGAGAATCGTACGTCGTAGCAGATCGTTTGAAACTTTATTTCGTCGCTGGATCACCCGCTGTCATCGCTGGATTGGTGTGTGTGACACCGATCCAGCGATGTGTTCGCTTGTAACCAGGGTAAACATCGGGTTACTAAGCGCAGGGCCGCACTTAGTAACCCGATGTTTACCCTGGTTACCATTGTAAATGTAAAAAAAAAAAAACACTACATACTCACCTTCTGATGTCTGTCACGTCCCTCGCCGTCAGCTTCCCGCACTGACTGTGAGCGCCGGCCGTAAAGTAAAAGCAGAGCACAGCAGTGACGTCACCGCTGTGCTGTGCTTTACGGCCGGCACTGACACAGTCAGTGCGGGAAGCTGACGGCGAGAGACGTGACAGTCACCGGAATGTGAGTATGTAGTGTTTTTGGTTTTTTTTACATTTACAATGGTAACCAGGGTAAATATCGGGTTACTAAGCGCGGCCCTGCACTTAGTAACCCGATGTTTACCCTGTTTACCCGGGTGCTGCAGGGGGACTTCGGCATCGTTGAAGACAGTTTCAACGATGCTGAAGTCGTTCCCCTGATCGTTGGTCGCTGGAGAGAGCTGTCTGTGTGACAGCTCCCCAGCGACCACACAATGACTTACCAACGATCACGGCCAGGTCGTATCGCTGGTCGTGATCGTTGGTAAATCGTTTAGTGTAACGATACCCTAAGAAGAGGATTTAAAACTATAACTAAACTATCCTACCTGTGCAAAAAAAAACACTGGTGCAGAAAATCAAATCGGGACCGTGGCAACAGGGCAGGATTTATTGGAATATTATATACAGTACAGACCAAAAGTTTGGACACCTTCTCATTTAAAGATTTTTCTGTATTTTCATGACTATGAAAATTGTAAATTCACACTGAAGGCATCAAAACTAAAAACTATGAAAATATAGTCTAGGTTCTTCAAAGTAGCCACCTTTTGCTTTGATTGCTTTGCACAAACCTAGACTATATTTTCAGTTGCTTCACACTTTTTTGTTAAGTATATAATTCCACATGTGTAATTCATAGTTTTTAGTTTTGATGCCTTCAGTGTGAATTTACAATTTTCATAGTCATGAAAATATAGAAAAATCTTTAAAAGAGAAGGTGTGTCCAAACTTTTGGTCTGTACTGTATATTTGCATTTCCTCTTTTTACTTCAAAGCCGTTGTCCGTTAAACAGCATTTATCCCCATCTATGGGATAGATGACAAAGATATAATGGCAGGGGCTCCGGCTGCCGAGACGGCCAGCACACCAGAGATCAGGTGGCCCACATTCCAAAGCTGTAGTGCGCAATGGTCCCACACACCAATAATGGAGCTAGTCGTACATTTAAACACAACTGCTCCATTTGTACGAAGACTTTTGGGACCCCAATTCCCGTGGTCACCACCCAATGATCAGACAACATATACTGCTTATCTAATGTATATAAAAAAAAAAACCTTTTAAGGCCTCAAATAATATCTGCATTTCACATACGCGTATCCATGTTTTGCATGGAGAGAACTTTTGTTTTTATTTTGTGTGTCCACAAAGTAGAGAAAAAAAAACCCAACACAACAGACGTTCGTTTTTGAGCCAAGGCACAGAGCAAACTCTCCAGTGAAAGCCAACAAGTCAGTGGCCATCCGGACCGCACACCCATGGCAATGTCCGGGCCGCCTGGTGCCGTTATCATGGCCGGCCCGTGCACCGTACTGATGTGTGAGAAGCCTGACACTATGACAGCAGGTGGGTTTTGTGGGGTTTTTTGCAGGGAAAAACTGATGAGATCTCCATCCGTGTTTCAAGACCATAAAACTCTGTGGAGGCGCGGTGATGGCCGCACTGTACACACCACAACCCTAGGACAAGCGTCACCGTGCAGCCTGTGAGGGGCCCCACATCACGTGACCCTGCCACCAGGCCCCTGGACCCCGCTGTGGGCGCACGCCAGCCCTCCGCAGCAGTCCCCTCGCAGTAAAGTTCCCCGCACCACACGGCGCACTGTGCGACTTTCCCCAAGTTTCTCAGCAGCAACTCTGCGCTCACCCCCGGCGCGGGCACTGGAGGGTTAAGGCTGCAGCGCTGTGACAGGCGCCGCACACGACGGGTTAAGCCCCGGTGACATCACTCCCTCTCCCCTCTGGCTGTCAGTGTCAGCTGGCCGCGGAGTGACACACGCCATGGACGTGGCAGCGCTCACCTGCCGGCTAGGCGCCCTCCTCCGCTCGGCCCATGTCCCGGGAGCGGCGCAGGCAGTGACTGCGGTCTGGCGCTCTTCCTGTACGGGGAGTCTGTCAGCGGTTCTCGGAGATGCCCCGGATCATCAGCGGAACACACTCACAGATCCCTCCGACAACAGCACCGCAGCCCCTCCCCCTCCCCAGCAGAGTCACAGCACGGGATGTAGATCCGGCCAAAGCTGAAGCCAAATCCCGGCCTGGATTCTGCGCTGTACACAATGCGGGTCACAGGCGGAGCACTCAGCACAATGAGTGCGGCGCCCCTCCGCCGACAAGAACGGTCCCGGAGCTCCCCGACCACAGAAGTAATCCCCAGCACTGTAATAACGGATAACGGGGCCGTGCCCGCAGCGGTGTCCGGCCCTGTACAGGCAGCGCAGTCACCTCGCCAACTGACATGGAGCTGTCTGTCTTTGTTGCCTGTCACAACCAATCACAGTAGAGCTTTCATCCCTTAGGGCAATTACAAAGTGAAAGCTGCGCTCTGATTGGTGGCTATGAGCAACAGTTCCTTGTAATGGACCTGACATCAGATCCAAAAGGAGAGAAATCAGGACCCCAATATTTACTACAGTCTTGTCACCGATCCTGGATAATGAGCAGAAATGTACCCCAGTGCGCAGGTAATGCACACAGCGGCGCGGGGATAGCGCAAGCTGCAGCGTCAGAGTGCGGGTATAACGCACACTGCGGTGTCACAGCGCAGGGATAAGGCACACAGCGGTGTCACACTGCAGGGGTAACGCACACTGCGGCGTCACAGCGCAGGGATAAGGCACACATCACACTGCAGGGGTAACGCACACTGCGGGGTCACAGCGCGGGGATAACGCACACTGCGGGGTCACAGCGCGGGGATAACGCACATAGCGACGTCACAGCGTGGGGATAGCGCACATAGCGACGTCACAGCGCAGGGATAATGCACACTGCGGCGTCACAGCGCAGGGATAACGCACACTGCGGCGTCACAGCGCAGGGATAACGCACACTGCGGCATCACAGCGCAGGGATAACGCACACTGCGGCATCACAGCGTGGGGATAACGCACATAGCGACGTCACAGCGCAGGGATAACGCACACTGCGGCGTCAGCGCAGGGATAATGCACACTGCGGCGTCACAGCGCGGGGATAACGCACATAGCGACGTCACAGCGCAGGGATAATGCACACTGCGGCGTCACAGCGCGGGGATAACGCACACTGGGATAAGGCTAGTTTCACATTTGCGTCGTCTATTTGCCCAGTGTATAGTCCACAAACGCATGCAAAAATGCATGATAATGCAACGTTTTTTATCCGCATCAGCTTAGGCTACGTTCACATTTGCGGTGTGCGCCGCAGCGTCGTCGCCGCACCAAAACGCATGCGGCGTGCGGCCCTATATTTAACATTGGGGCCGCATGGCGCCGCATGTACATGCGTTGTCATGCGTTTTGGTGCGTTGTACGCCGCATGCGGCGTTAGGGCGCACCTGTCAGGGCGCGGCAAACGCAACATGTTGCATTTTTTGGGCGGCGCAGACTTCGTAAAAAACGCATGCGTCGTGTTTGCGTCGTGTTTGCGTCGTCAATGCGGCTTTTTTCCCATTGACTTGCATTGACAACGCAGACGACGCAAGTACTTGCGTCGTGGTGCGTTGTACGACGCATGCGTTTTCCAATAAAAAATGCAAAACATTGTCTAGACTTTGTCTAGACACTAAAAAAACACTATATATATATATAAAAAAAAAGGGGGTTTGGCATTGTCTTTCACAAGGCTAGCTACAGAGAAGACTGACTGAAGGGAACCTGCTTTCCAAACATGTAAGTATATATTTCTCTTTGCATATTTTTTATTCTGTGTTTTATTTATTGATTTTGATTTAATTTGTGCAATGTTTGTTCTGTGCTATTGTACGGTTATGGCACTGTGGGTTGTATTGAAAAATTGTTTTTTTTAATCTGGTTTTGATGTACTTCTGGCGTTATATGCTGGCGTTTGTTGTCTTCGGCCTTGCTTGGTTTTGGGTTGTTCTGGTGTCATGCAGTTGGTCAATGTCTTTAAATTTGGCAGATTTTTTTTTGAAATTTCTGGTGCATGTCTTTTTCTGGTTTCTATTGTTGGGGGTAACCGTATGGCGTTTTTTATTGGCTCATGTCTTGCTGTGTTTTATTATGCTGTGGGCATTTTTTTTTCTTTCCTTGAGTGTCTTTTCTTGCTGGTGGGGGGGGCTACATTTATGATGTTTCATTTGTATTGTATTGTTCTGGGCTGCTATATGCCATTCTATTTTCAATTGTATTTTACCTTTTTTTGGGGGGGTTTAAACTCTGATGGTTTTACGTCGTTTTCCCTATGGCTTCCGTATGTATCTCCTTTCTTGAATGTTTCCATTGACAAGTGTGTAGTATGGCCTTTATATTAATAATTTTTTTTTGTTGGGGGCCTTTTTTTAAAAATTTATTGTGTTTTCTTTTCTATTTGACTATGTTTTATCTTTTGGGTTGCTGTATATTGTAACAGCGGTTGACCCGTAATGTTTATTGCTTATTATCTAGAATGGTATTTAGCGCCTTTTTCTGATGTATTTCTGTGGATGTCACCAGATGGTGTTGTTTTGGATCATGTCTTGTTGTAATTGTAAATTATGGCGTTCATTAGTTTGCTATTTCATTGTGCCTTTTTTTTTCTGTATTTATTTTTTTGATAATTTTGTAGCTTTTGAAAATTTTACATAGGTGTCTATTTTTGCTTAATTTTGTTTGGGTCTATTCTTGTATTGTTTCTTCGATTTTATTCTCTTGCAATGTATGGCATTGTGGTGTCGCTTTTTGAGTTTGCATTGTCCTATCAGTCAACAGTCAATTGTGGTTTTTTAATGTTTTGGGCCTATTTTATTGTATTTGGCATTGGATGTGATTTTTTGCTCATTTTTTCATTGCAGCACAAACTTGCAAGAATGCCAAGTTCTTCAGAACATAGCCAATCGGCGCGGGGGAGTGCGGTGAGTAATTATGTCCAGTTGCTTACTATTAGCTGCCATTTGTAGCATTGACAATAATTTTTGTATACAATTTTTCCAGGCTTCTTCAAGTGAGGGGGAAGGCAGTCAGCGGGAGCAGAGAGATCGGGGCCAAGATGTGGCGTCAGGCCGGCGAGTGAGTATTTTTTTTTTTTTATCTTTTTTTTTTCAGTAGCATCCTGCTGTGAGGAACATTACATTTGAGGAGCATCCTGCTTTCACTAGGGATGTTTACTAAGCTTAGGCCCCCGTCACACATACCAAGATCGCTAGCGAGATCGCTGCTGAGTCACTAGTTTTGTGACGCAACAGCGACCTCAGTAGCGATCTCGCTAATATGTGTGACCCGTACCAGCGATCAGGCCCCTGCTGTGAGATCGCTGGTCGTGTTGGAATGGCCTGGGCCGTTTTTTGGTCGTTGAGGTCCCGCTGACATCGCTGAAGTGGTGTGTGTGACACCGATCCAGCGATGTCTTCCCTGGTAACCATGATAAACATCGGGTTACTAAGCGCAGGGCCGCGCTTAGTAACCCGATGTTTACCATGGTTACCCGGGTGCTGCAGGGGGACTTCGGCATCATTGAAGACAGTTTCAACGATGCCGAAGTCGTTCCCCTGATCGTTGGTCGCTGGAGAGAGCTGTCTGTGTGACAGCTCCCCAGCAACCACACAACGACTTACCAACGATCACGGCCAGGCAGTATCGCTGGTCGTGATGGTTGTTAAATCACTATGTGAGACGGGGCCTTTATACATTATAGATTTTCAGGGCAGCAAGTATTGGGGGAAGGTAAAATAAAGTTGAACTCCCTGCACACAAACATTCCAAAACACAGGTGTAGAAAACATCAATATACATACATCAAATGGCAAAGGATAGGGCAGAGGTACCTATCATGCCAGGTGCTGGTGGTTGTTAATATTTGCATATTTTTAACCTATTTGTTTTCTAATTTTTCTAGGTTTCACAACGGGCCCAAGGAGAGAGTGTAGATGTGGACCTCCTTATTTCAAGCATCCAGGAGCGGGGCCCGTTGTGGGACAGCCGTGACCCTCGGCACATGGACCAGGTGGTGTCTAGGCGTTTGTGGGCAGAGGTGGCAAACTCGCTGTGGGATGGCTTTGACAGTGCCTCAGCGAAGGACAAAGGCACCTTTAGTGAGTATTGCAGATACGCTGCTATGACCCATCTTGCTAGGATAAACACAACCGTGTGTGATGCGATCAACGCCTACACTTTGCATCGCACACGGTTGTTTTATCCTTTTACAATGCTAAATATGTAACAATTTTTTTGTCTTTACATTAACAGTGAAAAAGTTGAGGACCAGATGGCGATCCATAAAGGACCGTTTCAATAAGGGGATTCGTGCTGAGGAGGAGCAAGCTCGGAGTGGTGCTGCTGCGTCCAAGTCGGTGCCCTATAAATATAACAGGGCACTCCAGTTCTTAAGACCGGTCCTTGGCCGCCGACAGTAAGTATTTTGTCAACATACCATATTGCACATCCACATTGTACATTGCCCAGACACATAGCATATTGCACAGCCACATAGTACATTGCCCAGCCACGTACATTGTGCATCCACATAGTAGATTTCCAGGCCACTATATCGCAGCCACATAGTACACGTTCGAGCTACATATACACATAGTATATTTCCAAAGGAACATAGTATATTGGCCATCCATGTAGTCATCGTAGCATTTTGGCCATCCTTTAACCCTAGTGGAATGGTATATAGCCCATTAGTAATTTTTTGGGTTAGGCGTGAGTCATTGTAGTCCATGACAGGTTACGTTCTGAGTCAGGGTAGTTCTGATTGCAGGAATAATGATGACGTCTCGATCACATGATCCTAACGTCATGGCCATTCCTGCGATCAGATCAACAAAGTCTTTTTTTTAAAGTTTTTGGGTTTTTAAATTTTATTCTTGACTTTAAATTTTCTACTATTTTTTTTGACATAGGCATTATCTAGATTTGTTTTTTTAAGATGACAGGGGTATGCATTGCCTTTGCCAACTTGAATTAACAGTCATTATCTGCCGTCGGTATGTCCATGATTGTTATCGTGAGCCCTAAAGGTACCTTCACACGAAACGACATTATAACGATATCGCTAGCAATCCGTGACGTTGCAGCGTCCTCGCTAGCGATATCGTTTCGTTTGACACGCAGCAGCGATCAGGATCCTGCTGTGATGTCGCTGGTCGCTGAATAAAGTCCAGAACTTTATTTGGTCGTCCGATCGCTGTGTATCGTTGTGTTTGAAAGCAAAAGCAACGATACCAGCGATATTTTACACTGGTAACCAGGGTAAACATCGGGTTACTAAGCGCAGGGCCGCGCTTAGTTACCCGATGTTTACCCTGGTTACTAGCGTAAAATGTAAAAAAAACAAACAGCACATACTCACATTGCGTCCCCTGCAGTCTGCTTCCTCCTCTGACTCAGCGCCGCAAAGTGAAAGTGAAAGCAGCACAGCGGTGACGTCACCGCTCTGCTCTCACTGTACGGCGCTCAGTCAGTCAGGAAGTGGACGCAGGGGGACGTGAATGTAAGTATGTGCTGTTTGTTTTTTTTAGATTTTACGCTGGTAACCAGGGTAAACATCGGGTTACTAAGCGCGGCCCTGCGCTTAGTTACCCGATGTTTACCCTGGTTACCAGGGGACCTCGGCATAGTTGATCGCTGGAGAGCGGTCTGTGTGACAGCTCTCCAGCGACCAAACAGCGACGCTGCAGCGATCGACATAGTTGTCGCTATCGCTGCAGCGTCGCTTCGTGTGAAGGTACCTTAATGCTCAGCTGGCGATAACAATCAGCAATTTATTATAGGTCACACAGACTAAGATACAGGGGATTGTAATGTTTTGTTGTGTCATGTAATGTAAAATTTTTTACAGGAGTTGGCGTATGTGATAGTTTATTAATTGAAGACTAATTTTTTCCTTTTCTTTTCACAGGACACACAGCAGCACCCTCCAGCGAGCTCCCCCCTGTGAAGCGGAACTTCATGGATCGCCATCTGACCCGTCACAGCCCTCCCACAGCGGCAGCAGGCTTGCACCACCATCATCTGGAGAACCGGCTGCCGGTACATCAGGTTTTCCCCTGCCCGAGGCCTCTGGCGCACCTTCGTTCGGGAATTCCCGACAGCGCCAGCGGGCCTCGGACAGGCCAGCCATGCCAGAATTTTTGCACTTGAGCACGGTGTTCCAGAATGGTTTCAAGGCGATGACCGATAAAATGTCCAGTATCGAACGTCGCCTTGAAGCCATTGAAGCCGAGCTCTCAAATCCGGCAAAACATTTTTTAAGCACAATTGCTAAGGGCATGGTGGAAAACCTTACGCCGGAACTCCAGATTTCGGTGATGCAGGACTGCAACAATTCTTACGTGAGGGCTCTGCAGCAGTCTCGGGTCGCGCAGTCAGCGACACTGCCCGTAGTGCCGTCGCTGGCTAGCGTGACTCCGACTACTGCTGCAGAGTCACTCCAGCCACCCCACCCTGGTCCAAGTGCCGGGCGACGCCACCACAGGCACCATACCAGTGTGCGGCCCACTCCTGCTCCTGCCAGGCCCTCATCCTCCCGTAGGAGTGCTTCTGGGGGAGATGCCGCAGAAGGCAGGAAAAGAAAAAAAAAAACACATAAGAGGAGGCACACAGACACACACACAGAGGCACAGGTTCTGGCTGCTCCAGGACAGACACCATCTCGTCGTGGCTCTAGCCACAGCAGGAGCAGCCAGGGCCAACCAAGCCAAAAACGCAGGCGGCTTGTGTTGCCTCCTCCCTCCTCTACTGACGAGGCGGTCTCCCTAGTGTACCCTGCGGGGGGTTTGGACCTGCCATCAAGCCTCCTCGAGTATGGCGGCTCCTCCTCCTCCTCCTCCTCTACCACTCCCACTCCCAGGTCCAGAACTAGAAGCTACCGGTCACCGGTGGTAGCGGATGTTGATCCCCCCTCGGCTGTTGATACCCCCTAATTTTCTTTTCCCTTTTTTTCTGTTTCCCCTCAATAAAAATTTATTTTTTTGTATACAATATTTGGTCTTCTTTTCAAGTACACTGCTCGGTAATTCACTCCGTGCGTCGTTTATTTGTGCTTCAAACACCTCATATATGCAATGTCAGACAGTATTTTTGGATTTTTTAATTTGACCGTTTCTTTGGGTGTCTTTCATTGCTGTATGAGGTGTTTCCAAACACTAAAGTGTATGAGTTGTTTTCAAAGAAAAAGGGTATGTGTCCACGCTCAGGATTGCATCCGGATTTGGTCCGGATTTTAATTCAATATTTGTAGCCAAAACCAGGCGTGGGTAATAAATACAGCAGTGGAGCATATGTTTCTATTCTACTTTTCCTAATTGTTCCACTCCTGGTTTTGGCTTACAAATATTGATGAAAAAACCTGAGCAATTCAGGATGCAATCCTGAACGTGGACACATACTGTAAAGGTACCTTCACACTTAACAATGCTGCAGCAAAACAGACAACGATGCAATTCACTGCAGCATCGCTATTTGGGAGCTGGAGAGCGGTCTGTGTGACCGCTCTCCAGCGACCAACGATGCCGAGGTCCCCGGGTAACCATGTTAAACATCGGGTTGCTAAGCGCAGGGCGCACTTCCGATGTTTACCCTGGTTACCAGTGTAAAATGAAAAAAAAAAAAATATTCACAATCGCATCCCCCGGCGTCAGCTTCCCTGCACTGACTGAGTGACGTCCCTCACAGCAACGCTGTGCTGTGCATTCACTTTACGGCCGGCGCTCACTCAGTGCAGGAAGTGGACGCCAGGGGACGCGAAGATGAGTATATTTATTTTTATTTTTTAGTTTACAATTAACACTGGTAACCACGGTAAACATCGGGTTACTAAGCGCGACCATGCGCTTGGTAACCCGTTGTTTACCCTGGTTACCAGTGTAAAACATCGCTGGTATCGTTGATTTTGCTGTCAAACACAACGATACACGGCGATCTGACAAACAAATAAATATGGTATGGTATAAATTTTGTCTTGGAAGCAGGGTAGAAAACGTAAGAAAATTTTTTTATTAAAACACAACATTTTAAAAACAAAGGTTTCCAAGTTTTTTAGATAAGGCACATTTACATTGGTGAACTATTTTTAGCATAGTCACACCAGAATACAGTCCAACAGTTTATTACACCATTGAATCTTGCCATGACAGACGGCCAACATCTGACACAAAATAGGCCGCAAAACGGTCCCTCATCTGCGCAATTTCCACACTTGTCCTCAGAGGATGATCATGGAAATTGGGCAATGGGTTGGCTATGGTTTCATCCAGATCAACGTTCAGTCTCTCTTTGGCCAGAATGTAATTGTGGAGAACCACACACGCCTTCACCACCTCATCCACTGTCTCAGTTTTCAGATTAATGGCGGATCCTAATATCTGCCATTTAGAGACAAGGATGCCAAAGGCGCACTCCACAGTCCTTCTGGCCCTGGACAGTCTGTAATTGAACACCCTTTTCGTGTGGTCCAAGCCCCGACTTGAGTAGGGTTTCAATAGGTTGGCAGACATTTGGAATGCCTCATCCCCAACCACAACAAATGGCATCGCAGGGCCTTCGGTGTGGGGAAGAGGTCGTGGCTGGGGGAAATTGAAATTGTTGCCATATAATTTTTGGCCCATATCAGACTCTTTGAATGTGCGCGAGTCATTTGACCGGCCAAAAGCACCAATGTCGACTGCCAGAAAACGGCAGTCCGCACCGGCAATTGCCATCAGCACAGTGGAAAAATATTTTTTGTAGTTATAGAAAAGGGATCCACTTTTCCCTGGCTTGGTAATACGAATGTGCTTGCCATCCACCGCGCCAATACAGTTTGGAAACGAACACACTTCCTCAAATTTCTCGGCGTTGGCCAACCAGATATCGCTTGTAGGGACGGGTAAAAATTCTTCACGGAGGTTATCCCACAAAGCGCGGCAGGTCTCAGCAATAATTCCCGAGAGAGTGGAGACTCCAATCCGGAACTGAAATTGAAGGGATCGCAAGGTCTCTCCGGTAGCCAGGAAACTGCCAAGAAGATAAAGAAATTACATTAGTACATTGCAATTTATAAGGGTATGTCTCCACTGTCCGGAGACGCGGCGCTATCGTTGCAGCGGCGAAGCCGGTCGGCGATAAGCCCCGCCCCCTTCCTGGGACGCGATGGTGCCGGATGTGTACAGTACACATCCGGGATCATCGCACCCCTCGCCGTAGGGCCCTGTGATATACCTTGCGGGGACGCTGCGTCCCCGCAAGGTGTACGGACATGCTGTGTTCTGAAAAGACGCGCAGCATGTCCGGAGTCGCAGGGCCGCCGCGTGCGGGTTTCCACGCATAGTGGAGACGGGATTTCATAAAATCCCCTCCACTATGCTGGAACATCTGGACGCTGCTTGTTTGACGCTGCAGCGTCAAACAAGCAGCGTTTACTGACCGTAGAAACACAGCCTAAAAGTACATTGACCATACCACCCCCAAAAAAAATTAAGAAAAAAAAAAAAAAAAAAAGGGAAGATGTGAACGTAGCCGAACATATCTCAGTCATTCAAACAGCTACGTACCGTAGAGTCACCAGCAGCCGTTCCTCTGCGGAAATAGCTCTCCGGAGCTGAGTGTCCTGCCTGCTAATGGCTCCTTCCACCCGACGCAGAAGATACCGGAAGCTCTCCTGAGACATCCTGGTGTACTCGAAATATTTCTCCAGGTTCTCATTCAGTTCGCCAAACAAGCTATGGTATGCTCCACGGCTCTCCCGGACTTCCAAGATAGGGTGTATCCAAAATCGGCGATGAATCCATCTCCGTTTTTCTCTTTCTCTTTGATGAGCACAGGCGACAGCATAGGCATGAGCCAAGGCAAATTCCATCTCCATATCCATGACGATACTGTCCATGGGACGCTCCATCATGAATACCAGCAAAATGGGAGGAATTCATGTCTGCCATGGTATATATACACAATTACATAAACACCAACCCTCTTCTAGCCATTGGTGGTCCTTATCTATTGTGTAGACACTTTTTTTTGGGGGTGGGATGAAGAATGACTCACTGCTCAAAAAACGCATGCGGCGCAAAACGCAGCGTTGTGTATGCGTTTTGCTGCGTTTTTGTTTGCGTTGTGCGTTGCGGCGACGACGCTGCGGCGCACAACGCAAATGTGAACGTAGCCTTACACATGACGGCAAAACCCCCGCAGCGTTTGCATGCATTTTTACATGCACTTTTATGCACATGCATTTGATATTTCCAGGAGGGTGTGTCTCAATGGTCGTGTCTAAGTAAGTTCCTGGACATGCGCAGTCCAAAGTACGGAAGTGCATTGAACGCATGCGTTCCCATAGACAGTAATGCATTTTTTAACACACTCATGCGCATTCCTGCGCATATGACAGAAATTTGCTGCCTCAAAAATTCTAACATGGTGCGTTAGCAGTGCCCCGCAGCACACCGCAAAAAAAACCATGCGTTAGCAAACGCGGGCGAACGCATCGTCTACAATGTTAAAGATAGGAAATCAAGACGTGGATGTATGCGCCCGAAACGCTGCGGACACAAGAGCAAATGTGAAACCGGCCGAACACAGCAACGTTACGGCACACATAAACCAGTGATGTCACATAGTACTGAGTATAAACAGCAGTGTCTTTACTTGTAATAGAACCTGGATATCCCACAGCACAGAACACAGATGTCAGAACAATAAAATAATAATAATCATGTCAGAACACAAAAAGTGACGTCATGGCACAGATTATAAGAGCAGTCACGTCACAAGACAGGATAACATTGTGCCTCTTTTCACATCACAGAAGACCAACCAGTGATGTCACAGGTAACGATTAAGTGCAATGACAGCGGAGGGTTTAGCCACACAGTGACATCATAGTACATTGATAATCAGTGAAGCAGTCAAAAGCTTTGCGCACACAGTGATGTCACCAGGGCTGTAAGCCAAACTTCCAACTCCACAGCCCTGGTCACTACCGAGCATGTACATAAAGTGCAGCACAGATTCATCTCCACATCAGTGGTCACTACTGAGCATGTACATAAAGTGCAGCACTGATTCATCTCCACTAAAAGCCGAGATCCTTAGATCAGGAACAGAACAGATATTTCGTAACTCTCCCAAATTCTTATGAAAAAATTTACACCACATACTGCATTGTACTACTGTACTCTATTCTGTATTTTAGCAGTCGGAGATGGTCCATTTTATACCGACTCCGAAGCCCTGGATATCACAGTATGGAAATAATGCAGTGGCCATCAGCTCAGAACACATGGATCATGCAGACAGATGTTTCCGTAGCTAAGTGACCCATAACATGAGGACTATCTTTAGGGTAGATCTGAGTGGTACAGAGGCTGCATGTCACAGGGTCCGCTGCAGGTCTAGGTCACAGGGTTCTCTGCAGGTCTAGGTCACAGGGTCCGCTGCAGGTCTAGGTCACAGGGTCCGCTGCAGGTCTAGGTCACAGGGTCCGCTGCAGGTCTAGGTCACAGGGTCCGCTGCAGGTCTAGGTCACAGGGTCCGCTGCAGGTCTAGGTCACAGGGTCCGCTGCAGGTCTATGGTGTGCCACTATATGGGGCTTCTTCAGGCAAACATTCTTAAGCAATTCTCAGCCATGTGCAACTATGAAATAATAAGAAAAATAGCCGCAATTTATATGAAAAATCCATAATCTGTATGAGACTATGGCTGCTGGGGATAAAGGGGCATAGACTTGTGTGGTTTATTACCAGCCTAATGGCCAGGGCCCAGTGCGACTTTCTGCACAACAGTTCAGGATTTCATTACACAGTCTGAAATCCCATGAAGCCGCACAGCCTTTTACTTTCAGATTCTGTCGGAGATCGTCACCATGAGGGCACAGAGCCAGAGCTGCCCTGGAGCAGAGGCTGCACCTTCCAGCAGAAGTTAAAGAGACAGCGCTGCACAGTAGGATATGATGTCTCCCATGGAACAGCTTGATGGCCTGTTCAGGAAAAGGGTTAAAGCTACAGAAATGTTCCACTTGTCAAAAAAGCTCTCTCCATGTAGCAATGTCACATACAAAACACAAGAAGCAAATCATAGGCAACCAATGTCCCTAGGAAAGAATGCATAGGCCGCCAAAAAGGAGCCACAGGCGCAGGACTGGTTATGGGCCTATGCTTGCACATGAATTTATGGCACATTTTTCATGCATTCTCCACCCCACCGTCCGAGAGGGGCACATACAACTGTTCACTATGGACTTCCAGATTCACCTATGTACTAACAAAAATCTCCAACTACTGCAACATCAGGAAATCAGCAGAAGAGAAGGAGGGAATGCAACTGCAGTAATGTTCACACATCGCGGATTTAACACATTTTTTAATTTCTTTGCGCTTCTCTGTCTCAGACAGTTAAAGGGAATGTCAGCACAGAATGACAGTTCAAACCAAGTCCTGATGCATCATGGGGGGCCAAACGTGTAATTGCACCTCCCCACTTTTTTGTTTTCCCCCAATCTCCACCCCCTTCTTTGATTAACAGCTCTGGCTTCATAGAGCCTGAGAAGGTTGGAGATAGAGGGAAACCAAGCAGGTGGGAAGGTGTAGGTAAATGTTCAGCCATGCCATGATGTGCCAAGTGCCTGGATTTGGTTTGAACAGTCATCCTGTGCTGCCAGAGTCCCTTTAAAACCGTCTGCCAAAATACACCAACAATCCAACAATATGCCCACCGTGGTAGTTCCCACAAGTTCTCTGCATCTCCTCCCAGCTGCAGGCAGTTCTTCATAAAAAGAAAGACAAAAGCCTGTGTGACCCAGACATTGTCACCCCTCTAAAACTGCCTGTATTTAGTATGGTTTACTCATACAGAGCCATCATATTAAGCAGCGCTTTGCAGACATCACGGTCCCCATTGGGGCTCACAATCTAAATCCCCCCATCAGCATGGCTTTGGAGTGTGTGTGTGTGTGTGGGGGGGGACACAAGGAAAACATACAAACTACTCCTAGCAGATGATGTCCCTGGTGGTAACTGAACGCAGGACCCCAGTGCTAACCACTGAGCCACCTCTGCAAGTTAACGGCAATTTAAAAAAATCATTTCGAAAAAAAACCTCTGCATTCCTCACTTTTGCAGTGGTTCCAAATATGGAAAAAAGTATCACATATATATCAATAGGCAATATAAGCAAGTATGGCAACTAGTGATGTTACCGGTACTGTCCTTGTTGGGGCAGGAGCCACTCACATGGGGCACAACAGGGGACTATAGGGACCAGTTGTCCCCTTCCTCCTCCTGCAAAGTGGTCCTATACTATCTATCTCTACAGGATACGGGTGAGATCTCCCCAATTTCTTTTATTTCCACTGTGGTCATCATGGGCGCTTTTCTTCAATATGACTGTCATGTGTGATACCTGTTTTTGAACCATTTTTTAGATAGAGTATTTTTAACATGTAAAAGTTAGGTTATACGGTTCCCTTGCTGAATACATAAATAGCCAATATGTCACATTTTTCATTGGTAGTTCTCATAGCTATTTAGTGCTCTGGCACACAACCTAGCAGGTCTGAAAGGGCACCACACACTGGATTTTTTTTTGATTTTTTTAATCTAAACCGAGCTCCTCCTACACTTGGTGCTGTTCCACTGATTCTGATTCCAAACGTATGCATATTGGTAATAAAGATGAAAATTTTGCCTTCAGCCAAATAGGCGCATACACAGGACT